>NW_005434651.1:326789-342857 GCF_000315625.1 Guillardia theta CCMP2712 | reverse complement strand
CGCGGACGGAGAAAGGGCAGCCGCCGACAAGGAGCCGGCGTTGCCCGGGGGTCCGGCGCCTGGGGCAGCGGACGGAGGGAGGCTGGACACAGGAACACGGTACCGCTCGAGGTAGTCCTCCTCGCTAGCCTCCGAGTCAGCGGTAGCCGAGTCAGCGGTAGCCGCCCGTCACCGGACGGCGGCGACGCCGCGGCAATGCCCAAGGACCGGCGTGACCCGACCGATGCCGGGGAGGAAGCAGGCGAGCTCGGACCAGCAGCAAGCACCCCAGTGGTGTCGAGCTCTCCGGAGGCACCCGACGTCACAGTGAGGGACGGAGACGCTTCGCCAGCTCCGCGCCGGTCGTCGGCGCCACTCGACGTGTTTCCCCCATCGGAGTCGGAGACCTCCGGCGAAGAGTCCGAGGAGGAGCTGTCCGGGCCTCTGGCTCTCGCGAGATGTGCTTGCGCCCGCAAGGGCGTCATGCGCCTCGCACCAGACAAGAGCGCCTCCAGCGTCAGCTGCATAGTGAGGCGCTGACTGATAGGTGGCGGCGCGTTTGCGAGCCAAGACCTCAGCAGCAGGTCCGTCATCAGGCACGAAGTGCCGACCAAACGCCGCATCCTCAAGAGGCATCGAGCGCTGAGCAATGATGTCCGCCAGATACCAGATGAAGCGGAGGGTGTCAGGATGCAGGGTACCGTCCGTCGAGATGGCAAGAGGGATGAACGCTCGAGTAGGAGTAGTCATGGCATATGCAGCGCGATGTTTGCGAATCTCCTCAGACGCTGCAACATGGAGGGCGTCGAGGTTGACCTCCCCCCACTTGGTCAGGTCGGCAGAGCTGCCAATGTAAGGGTGGACTCCAACGTCACTCGAAGTTGTTCTTCCATCGGAGTCGGAGACGAGCGGATCATCTGGCAGAAGGTAAAAACTGCCTCAAGCTAAACAAAGCAGGAACAGAGGTAATACGGATTTACTGGCAGAAGGCCCGGGTCCAAGCTAAACTTCCTCCTGGCACACAGCGCACAGCGAGAAGCACACAAAACACAACTGAGCCCGAAAAGAACCAGCACTGCTGGCGTCCGTCAGCAGACCCGGCACCGCCAGCCCAAGCGCGAATGGGGACGTCCGAGATGAAACTCCCTTAGACCGCTGTCAGTCGAGCCGTCCGCCCCCGCCGCCGCCGCAAAGCCCGGGGGTCCGCCGGGGGCAGCGGACAGAGGGAGGCTGGGCACAGGAGCACGGTACCGCTCGAGGTGACGCATCAAGTCCTCACCGAGTCAGCGGTAGCCGAGACCAACACCGCCCGTGACGCCGGCGACGCCGCATCCATGCCCAGGGACCGGGGCTGTGCGGCATCGGAGCCGGGCAGGCGAGCTCGGACCAGCAGCAGGCACCTTAGTGGTGTCGAGCTCTCCAAAGGCATCCGACGTCACGGTGGGCGCGTCGGCTCCACTCTGGATGTTTCCCCCATCCGAGTATCGGTCGGGTCACGCCGGTCCTTGGGCATTGCTGCGGCGTCGCCGCCATCGAGGTGAGCAGTGGATTAAGAGGAGACATAGGATTTACTGGCAGAAGGTAAAAAGTGCCTCAAGCAAAACAAAGCAGGAACAAGCTAAACCTCCAGGCACACAGTCCACAGCGAGAAGCTGCACAAACACACACAAAACACAAGCCCGAAAAGAACCAGCACTGCTGGCACCCAGACGCGGCAGCGCCAGCCCAAGCGCGACTCAGCCGCGCAGACAAGCAGCCTAAGGGTCAAGCAATCAAGCAACAAGCAGCAGGAGCATGCAGGAGGAATAAAATCCCTGGATTTACTGGCAGAAGGGAAAAAGTGCCTCAAGCAAAACAAAGCAGGAACAAGCTAATCCTCCTGGCACACAGCGCACAGCGAGAAGCTGCACAATCACACACAAAACACAAGCCCGAAAAGAACCAGCACTGCTGGCACCCAGACGCGGCATCGCCAGCCCAAGCGCGAAGCCGCAGACAAGCAGCCTAAGGGTCAGGCAATCAAGCAACAAGCAGCAGGAGCATGCAGGAGGAATAAAATTCCTTAGACGCGATACCCGGAGGCAGCCGACTGACCACTGTCAGTCAAGACCTCAGCAGCAGGTCCGTCATCAGGCACGAAGTGCCGACCAAACGCCGCATCCTCAAGAGGCATCGAGCGCTGAGCAATGATGTCCGCCAGATACCAGATGAAGCGGAGGGTGTCAGGATGCAGGGTACCGTCCGTCGAGATGGCAAGAGGGATGAACGCTCGAGTAGGAGTAGTCATGGCATATGCAGCGCGATGTTTGCGAATCTTCTCAGACGCTGCAACATGGAGGGCGTCGAGGTTGACCTCCCCCCACTTGGTCAGGTCGGCAGAGCTGCCAATGTAAGGGTGGACCAACGTCACGTCCGCCATCAAGCCCTCGTACTGCTCAGACTTTCGATCGCGGATTCCAGGGATGTGGATATCGCCCTTCATCTTGCACGGCATGCGGCCATGAGGATGGGAGGGTACCTGCCGTCGAGAACGAGGATCCCCCACTGTATCGATGACGCTCTGAAGACCAGCTTCGTTCAGCATCGACCGAATCGTACGAGTAAGGTTGTCATGCGCCGTGGGAAGCTTGGAGGATCGGCGTTTGCAGGTCTGGAGATGATGTCACGCGGCAGCAACGGAGGGATCGAGCTCGCGCTGACATCCATCACATTCCGTCGGACACTGGCAGATCGGCATGCCATGGAGATAGCAGTCGAGCATCTGAGCATAGCGGTGCGGGAAGGCCTTGAGGGGGTAGTAGCTCGAGACCGGCGCATCGGAGAGTGGCTCAGGTCACGCTCAGGAAAATGAGCGAAGATGGTAGACTGCAAGACCCTATCATGGGGCCTGCGACTTGAGCGAGTGTGTCCTGCGGCTGTGCAAGGTGAGGATATCACGCTGCTGATCTGACAAGAGGGGTCACATTTCGCTGCGCAGGGGGAGGAATGAAGTGCTGATGAGACTCGAGTCGACGCTGAGAGCGCGCAAACCGGGCCAGGGATGTGTACCACAGATGCCGGGGGGCGTCCTGCGTCATCAGGCACCGTACTGGCCGCACCGTGGCACGGCTGGCATACGGCTCGCCCATGATTCATCGACGGAGCACAAGTTTGTTAGACTTGTACTATGCCAAAGTCACGCAGATATCACATCGACCTTAGTTGTAACAAGACAGTTTTTGCTCAAGACTGAGTTTAATTTAAAAACAATGCACACGAAACCAGAATTGAGGAGCACATGAGAGATAGACTGTATGCTAGGATGTGAAACCCCAAGCATCCAGACATGAGAGGACCTTAGCAAGACGGCTAGGAAGGCCCCCTGCTTCGTCTCTGCACTACATTGCCGCCCGGTGAAACTGCTCGGACTCAGCCGGCCCGGCGGCACGGCTGGCCGGGCATACGACTCCATCACTCCCGGGCCCGGCGGGTTGCGCCGCCGGCTGCGTGACTTTGGACTAGTACAAGTCTAACAAACTTGTATTCCGTCAGCCTTCCTAGCCGTCTTGCTAAGGTCCTCCCATGTCTGGATGCTTCAACCGGGTTTCACATCCTACTACTCGCGGCATACAGTCGTGTGCATTAAACTTGGTCACTTGAGCAACTTGAAACCGCCGGTCTGTCACGTTGTTACAACCAAGGTCGCCGTGTGATATCATCCGTGTGTGACTTTGGCATAGTACAAGTCTAACAAACTTGTGCTCCGTCAGGGAGTCATGCGCCTCGCACCAGACAGGAGCGCCTCCGAGGCTCTGAGCGTCAGCCGACCGTAACAAATCAGTGCTGCCCGGCCCCCGGGCCGCCGGCCGGGCCGGGCCCTTTCAGGCCCGGCGGGCCGCGGCCCGTCCGTCCGAGGCTGCGGCCCGGCGCCTACGGCGGCGGACGCTTCCGGCGACTGACAGCGGTCAGTCGGCTGCCTCCGGTTATCGTGTATGAGCCGGGGTGTTCACGTCATGATCGGTATCACGTCACGGTTGAAGGGGCCGCCGGTACCGCCGGCCCCGCACGGGCCAACCCCACTGGGTACCGTACCGTCACGTCCCGGACGGCGGGCACTGCCGCAACCGGGCCGGGCCGTGTTGAATGGACAATCCGGGCCTGAGGCACGGCGGCCCGATCACTGAGATTCCGATCAAGAATCACTCGGATCTCGGCGCTCTCCGACTGTTTCGGAGTGAGTCATTCCTGGTAACAATTTCACTTAACTTTGAGTAAAGTTAGCCAGTAATAAAGTTGCCGTATGGAAACTTTCACCAAAAAAAACAACGAGAGTAGTGCCCCCACCCCCACTGGCTTACAGAGGGTTCAATGGGGGTGCTAAAGCAGGGGGGTGGTACAAACAGGGCGACATAAAGGTTTTACCTAGAGAGAGACTTAGAAAAAGTTGAAGCTTGATAGGCATACCTCGTCAAGTAACCTGCACCACCCCCATCACCTATTAAATTTTACACTCCTCTTCACTACCCCCCTTCCCCTATAGCCATTTGCCCTAGAAACAGACCACCACCACCCTTCAAGAGTTGTTGAAAGTACCCCCATGTACCCGTACTGTCCTCCGAATCCATACCCTCTACCCTACCCCTCAAAGATTGCCTTGTGATTTCTACCCTACCCCTGTATTATTATTCTGCTTCCCCCGACGACAATGCTGTTCCCCTGCATCTCCTTCCCTCCCCCCCTCCTGCTCACCTCCTCCCTCCTCCCTCCTCCCTCCTCCCTCCTCCCTCTTCTCTCCTGCTCCTCCTGCTCCCCCTCCTCGCTTGATTGACCCTTCTCTCCCCGACTGCTCTGTTCTCAGTCAAACGCTACCGATTTGGAAAAATTTACCAGCTTTCGTTTGTTCTCCTTGGTTGCAAGAATGTTATGCTATCTGTGAATTTCTAACACAGACAAGTTTTTTCCTTCCTTTGCTGTAAGGTCTTTCGTCAGCAACGGTTTTGTTTGTATTGCCTAGTTTTCCTCCCTGCTGCCTCTGTTCGTCACCAAATAGCTTGAACTTGTTTGTTTGGTCTCATCTTTGTGGTTTTGCTCTGATGTCTCAATTTCGACATCTCTATTTTCACTACCCTAGAATCTTCTTTGTTGTTGAAACTTTGCTCTATGATGCATGGCATTGAGTTGTATCATTATGACAGGCGGTTGCTGTTAGCAAGGCACTGACATCTTGTCGCAATTTGCTCTCAGTCATGATTGTGAACGCGGATCTCGTACTGTCAAGCAGCATTGACTCGAACCCCTACCTCCACTTCGTGCAGACGTCTGAAACCGTGTCAAGTAGCAGGAGCATAAGCTCGGACGAGGGATCGATTACGACCAGGTTATGCTTCTCTGCCCATCGAGGACGTTGACACTGCCTGCAGGCCGGTGGATGGGCAAGGAGAGGCAGGGGTCGGGCTTCAGTTTCGAGAGTGTGCGGAAGGCATCGCTGTGGGTCTGCTCTGGTATCAAGCCATGGCCTTGACGTGGCGGTGCAGGTGGTCGCTCTCGTGCAAGGAGGTCCGGCTCACCTCAGCGGAGCTATATACGTGGGGGATGTGAGGCAGCGAAATGGTTGCTTGTGGTGAAGTGAAAGTTGCTGCAGGTGATCAAGAGAATCGATGATGTAGAGCTTGCCGGTACATGAACTCTGAGCCGATTGCTCGTTGATCCCAGCCCAGGAAAAGATATTCGTCAAGCCGTGCTGCTGCTGTCAGGCAACCGTGGGTCGAAGTGAGGCTCTATGATGCGATAGCCAAACACAGTTGTGATTGAGAACCTTGCAGGTGTAGTTTACATTTGGGAAGAGAAGGAGAGAAGGAGAGGAGGGTAGAGCTTGTGCGTCAAAGCTTATCTTCCATTGGAGAGTTTGAAAGCAAGGCTCTTTAGGTAACGCTTTAGATTGGCGAAAATGCGTGGAATTCATGGTGGTTGTTGAACAAACCCTTTACAGCCTTAATGAAACAATAATAAGCTCCCCTCTTTCACCTCTTCTTCTTGTAATCTTCGTACGGAAAGCGATGCCGATCGTGGGGGGCATCCAGATCTACATCTCTACCTTTGGGGATGATCCCATAATAATTCAGCTTGGGGTGCGAGCTCAGGTAGTGAATCTGCATCCTCGTCATGGTAAGGGCCATGGAGACAACCTTACCTTTATGTGCTGCAAATTTACAGTTGGTTTGACCGCAGGCATCTGCTCGGGCTCAGCATGTCGGGCAGTGGCGGCAAATGATCAGATCACCTGGTAGATCTCCTTCATGTAGTTGAAGAGGTTCGGATACTCGTCGATCCGCTGTTTGTTCGTCTTGAAATACACTACATACACCTAGATAGAGCTCAGATTCTCGGCCCAATCACGTGGGACAACACTTACAGGATCGAAGCGAATTAATGTCATGAACAGGCGAAGATCCGCCATGGTGAACCTTGGTCCTGTCAAAAACCTCTGTTTGCTCAGCAGTTCCTCCGCCCTAAGCGTAAAGACAAGACTCAGTGTCTTGGGTGGACCGGAGCATGAGGCTGACCTATCCAATGCGTTGAACAACTCATCGAAAGCCTTCTCGTATGCATCCTGTGTCTGAGAGAATCCGCAGCGATAAACCCCATCGTTGATGCACGGGTAGATCCAAGAGTTGAGCTCTTCTATCTGAGCCCGTAGCTCCTCAGGGTACAGGTCAACATCCGGATACTTGGCAAACTCGTCGAAAGCGCTGTTGAAGAACTGAACGATGTCAGCTGACTCGTTGTTCACTATCGTTCTATTCTTCTTGTCCCACAAAATCGGCACGCTGTACTTCCCATCTGTATCCCCTGCTAGCTCGTACAAGTCTCTTACACATTTTGCTCCATTCACGAAGTCAGGAATCGAAAACTCGGCAGAGTAAGAGCCATAGCCGTTGAGGTTCGTGAGTGGAGGATCTGACGGGTCGCCGAAGACCCACCCAATATGCTCATCCTGTCACAATCAAGTCAGTCACGCCGTGCGCCTGCGGTCTAACCTGTCCCGGGCGAGTATACTGCCAAGTTGGATGAACAATGGAGATGCTGATTACATCTTCGAGGCCTTTGAAGAGGATGGTGGCATAGCACCTTCACCATGTCAGACTCGATCTCTTCCCCCGTTTATCTCACCTTTGCGCCCAGGGACATGCGTATGAGATGTAGAGATGGTATCGATCTCTCTCTGGAGGATACTTGGGGTCGCCCGGCTGAAACACGAACTTTCACCTCAGGATGTAGAACGGCATCAGTTGACCTTAATCTGATTCTTCCAACTAGAGACTCTGCGCTTGAAAGCTCCTCCAACCACCTCGTCCAACCCCGTTCGAGGCTTCACGTGCCTCAGCGTCGTCATGCGCCTGCCAGAATATGCCCTACGCACAAATTTTCACAAGCAACGTCACAGTAAGAAGAGTGAAGATGATGCATGTCTTCTGCTCAATCGTTCAATTCTTGCATATCCTTGTGTTGAGTAACACGAACAGATTGGCAAGGAAACGAACAACACAGAGGCGATAGGGGCATTGATTTCGATATCAGCAGACGAGAACGTGGAGGGCAGATGCACATCTTGGAAGGTAAAGAAGCGACGGGGGAACACATACCAGCTCAGTATCAACAATCAAGATGGAGGAACAATCGCAATGGATACATGAGCAAGGGATAGCTGGATGAAATAGGCTAGTCGTGGGGTAACGGAGAAAGACTCATTGGGGAGAGGCAGGGGTTGAGAGATAGTGAGAAAAATGTCGAAAATTAGTTATATTGACGAGGTGGATTGGTGGGAGGCAGGGGAAGGTAAGGCACGCGAAAAAAAAAAGGACTAGAAGGAGACGGAAAGGAAGAAATGAGGGAGGAGAGGGTAGACCAGTGGAGAAACGATTGGGCTGTTGGGGAAATATGAGAGGAAGTGGGTAAAGTGGACCCAGACGAGACAACGATAATGCCTTGGGTGATACAAGAAAGCATCAAAGTAAAGCATCTTCGGAAGAAAATGAGGAACCAAAAGCTAAAGAATGCAGATAAGGTTTGTAATCCAGTGGAAAGATCAGGAGGAGGGGAGAGGCATGGAAAGAGGTGAGAGAGGGGAAATGAGGATTGAGGAGAAGGTGAGGAAGGAACGACATGGAGGAGGGACAACAACAAGCAGGTAGAGAGGAAGGAGGAGGTCAGAACAAGGCAAGCAGGAGGCAAACATACAAAACACGCAGAAAGGTTTCATGCGCAGCCCTAGCACGAGAGCATGGCGCGGTGAGCGCAGGTACCAAGGAGAGTGAGGCGGGCTCACAAATCAGCTTGAGCAATGAACCACGGAGGGGGTAGTACCATGGTACGGGTGGTGTACGTAGGATGATAGGGGGTAGTTCCAAGCGTTTTCCAGTAGGTACGGGTGGTAGGACATGATCAGGGGTGGGTTCGAATCTACATTGAAAACCAATGTTTTAGGTTTATTCTAGATTATCAGGGGTAGTAATGACTGGGATATTGGTGGTAGGGGTGGTTAGTTTGAACCAATCAAACCATGTAAAGTTGCAATCTTCAGATAATCCTCCATGATGCCACAAGACCACCCTCACATTATCTGTACCCTACCACCAATACGCCTCTTGAATATGGATCAAAATGAGGTACTCTGATTACCCCTACCCCCCATTTCCAACAAAAACTATAAAACTCAATTAGGAAGTCACGAGACCTTACCGGGACGTGACAACCAGACTTCTTCGGCTCCGTCACCACCCCCACCCAATAAATATCTCAGGATATGTGGGAATTATAGGGGGTGGTACAGCTGATGCACCACCCTAGTCGCTGTCAAAGGTGAATGGAGGGGGTGGTGGGTAGTCTCCAGGCTGGCCAGATATATTAACTTTTCCCGGACAACAGCCTGTAGAACTCGGCACAGGCCGAGCGGATCACTTGTAACTGGGAGAAGAGAGCAGGTCGAGGAGAAGAGAGAAGAGCAGAGGAGAAGCGAAGACGCTCTCAAGCAGCAGCGAGTAGAAGAACTTGCTCGAGATGATCACTGGCGACCAAGTCAGGGAGACGACGGTCAAGGCGACCAGGAGCTGAACTGTCGAGCTCTTCGCTCCATTGGCGCGGACCTGCTGCACTATGAGCAGGAACAACATGACCGCAATCGTCACCTGCATGGCAGCAAACAAGAACCACAGTGACGTCAGCAAGCACTTGGTTCTCCGCACCCCCAACTTGAGGGCGAGGGTCACAGTTCCCGCGGCTCTGACGGCAAGAGGTGAGGAGGTAGAGGCGTTGGTGTCAACTTGGAGGTCCATGAGGGAGCACAAGCGCGCAGCCTCACCTGTCAGAGTCCAAGTCCCTGACGTCCTGCAAGTTCTCAACGGAGAAGGAGATCAAGAAGACCAAGGTCAAGGCCTGCGCTGACTCCCTCCATGCGGGGCCAGCCGGCAAACGACGAGAGTTAGCATAAGCCAGAGGCGCGAAGAGGGCCATGAAGCTGGTGCTGAAGGCGACGAAGAAAGCTTTTGAGCACGGAAGCTCCTTGATCCTCCAAGTTGTTCTCTCCTCTAGCGTTAGCATCCCTCAACGACAGCACGATCTCACCTCGCTCCTGCTCGAGATCAGCACCGGCAACCGCATGGCGTAGAGCAAGCCCAACGAGAGGTGCACCAAGAAGACGAGCTGATGAGGGTCAGCATGAGCAAGACGGCAAGAGGTTGAGACCTTCGTTCCCAGAGGAGCGGTCAAGAAGAGGAGGGTGAAGCAGCAGGATCCAACTACAAACAGTCTCTTGCTTCGCTCAACCAGCTGCTGCAACCATTCACCCTCCCCACTCGCTCACTCCCATCACAGGTTGCCTGCTGGGCTCGCAAGTCCTTGCATTGCAAGTTGTCGCGGTATCGATCAATCGAGTAGACGGCGAGAGCCTCGGCAAAGCCGAGGAACATCTGACGCGAGTCAAGGAGATGCAGAGAGAGGGAGAGAGAGAGTGAGAGGGGGAAGGGAGAGGGGGAAAAGGAGGTGGCAAGTGGGGGAGAATTGGGGAGAGGCAGCAACGGGGAAGAAGTTTAGGGAGCATCTGAGATAGCAGGAGAGTAACAGGGGCTACCGGGGTGAGGTTAAGTTCGAGCAGCAGCAGCTTCTGGACGAAGGGAACGAGGGAGGCGAGCATAAGACACATCCACAAGGATCTGCGCAGCAGTAGCTCAGCAGGAGCCAAGGGGACCAGCAGGCCATCACGTGTCAAGCATCGTCTCTTCCATGGCTTGGAGGAAGCTCATCCCCTCTCCTCCTCGTATCGCTAGTCTCCCCTCTCCTCCTCTTGCGCTCTGCCGCCATTTCGCTCCTGCTCCCTGCAGCTCGTTGAAGGTGTGTCGGCCCAACAGCCCGATGCTCCTCCCTCCCTCCCTCAGCGCTGCTGCCTGACCTGCGCCCTCCAGTAGCACAGCAAGCCTGAAAGCCAGCACGAGAAACATGCGACATGCTGGTCGCATGAGATAGGTGGGGAAGAGATGGAGGGTCAGGGAGGGAGGGTCGGGGGGGGGGGGGGGAGTGAGTGAGTGAGTGAGTGAGCTAGTGAGTGAGTGGAGGGGAGGGAAGGAAGGGAGGGAGGGGGGGAGGGGAGGGGAGGGGGGAAGAGAGGGGAGGGGAGGGAGGGAAGGGGAGGCGGGGAGGGGGGGGAGGGAGGGGAGGGAGTCTTGAGGTCCGTGAACAGAAAATCTGGGTTTTATTTATTGGACCCTCAAAAGAACCTCCGAAGGCGGGAGAAGCGAAGCGAGACGAGGAGGGAGAGGAGAGGAGAGGAGAGGAGAGGAGGGTACAGTCATGTCATTATGGTCAGTCGATCATTGTCAGCTCTTGCTCGCCTGCTTCCTTTCCTTGGCTCTTCTACCTGGTTTGCTTGCCATGGCGCCAGCAGCAAACTCTCCTACGAGGTTGAGAAGCTCGCAGATCTTGAGGATGCAGTTGAGAGGTGAGGGAAGAGGGAGGGAGAGCTCTACTCAGTCTGCTGCTCTAGAGTTGCAGGAAAACCCGTCAGAGCTTTTCTCGGCAGGCATGACCCTCCTGACCCTCCTCGTCCTCGTCTTCACTGACGTTCATCAACTCCTTGTTCTCCTCCCCCTCCTCTCCCCTCCTCATCCTGCCTCTCGCTCCTCTTGTGCTGACTCTAGCAGGTCTCGTCGACGACTCCAACATGTTAGAGTGGAACATCTGCATCAGTGGGCCGCCGGACTCCCTCTAGTAAGATAACCGGCTCCTCGCTCGGGGGTGACGTTGCAGCAGTGAAGGAGGAATATTCAGTGCGAGGTTGTCGTTTCCAGAGAAGTGAGTGGTGTATATGCGCATGAGGGATGTATATGTGTATGAGGGATGTATATGTGTATGAGGGATGTATATGTGTATGAGGGATGTATATGGGTATGAGGGATGTATATGGGTATGAGGGATGTATCTTTGTGTTTCTCACTTTCTTTCTCGTCTCAAGTTATCCCGACAAGCCTCCCAGCATGAAGTTTCTCACTCCCATCTGGCATCCCAACGGTGTGCGACTATGTTGCGGCACGCATGACCTCGCTGGCTTCAGTTTACAGCAACGGAGATGTCTGCATCTCCATCCTCCATGCCCCCGGTGAAGACGCGACCAACCCGCAGGAGCTCGCGAGCATGAGGTGGAACCCCGTCCACACGGTGAGCGCGACTGGTTGACACCTGGCGTGAGCTGGCGAGCAGGTGGAGACAATCGTGCTAAGTGTCATCTCCATGCTCTCGGACCCAACCGACGACTCTCCTGCCAACGTAGAAGCTGCGGTCTGACCTTGACGAAGCCTCTCACTCTTCCTCCTCCTTTTCCTCTTTCCTCCTCCTCGTCCTCCTCTTTCCTCGTCCTCTTTCTCCCCTCCTCTCCTCTCAAGTTCCAACCAGGTTGAGCTGCGCAACAACTTCAATCTCTACAAGCAACATGTCTCCAAGTGCGTTGCCGACTCCCTTGAAATGTGAAAAGAAGCGCTTAGCATTCCAAGTGAGGAGGAGGGAGGGGAGAGTTTCATCGACTTGCGGAGGCGTCGGGTCGGAACGCGTCACCTTTCTCCTCCTTCCACTTCTTGCTCGAGTCTGAGTCGCTCAGGACCTTCTTCACGTCAGTCTCAGACCCCCGCAACTGGCAGGGAGCTCACCCTGTGCTTAGCTCCGGGGTCGATGGGGAAGATGTCCTCAGGCTCGAGACCCCTCGCGTGTCTCTCCCACATCCTCGTCAGTGCGTCCTCGAAGCTTCCAACCTGCATCCTCGTCACTCGCTGCGCCTCGTTTGAAGCGCCTCCAACCCATCGGGCCGTGTCGAAGAGAGGAGCAGTCAGCCGAGCCGCCTTGAGCTTCGCCTTCATCTCCTCCAGCGCCTCCTTGTTGTTGCCTAGCTCCACCGCCTTCTCCTCGTACCTGCCATAGCGTCAGCTGGCGCATCTCGCGACCTCCCATCCTCACCCCGCCAGATCCGTCGCGATCATCTCCTGCATGCCAACGGCGCGAGCGAGGGAGGCGCCGACGCGGGAAGGAAAGGTGTCGCCCTGTAACGTGACCATGGGTACGCCGGCCCAGAGGAAGTCGCTTCCTGTGGTGTGGCCGTTGTAGATGTGTGTGTCGAGATAGACGTCGGCGAGAGTCAGTCGCTTCAGGTGCTCGATCTTGGGCATCATCGGGCCTGCGAACACGAAGCGCGTCGCGTCGATGCCTTGCTCGCGAGCTGCGCGAAGGAGACGGAGGACGGCCATGGTCGGGTGTTTGTAGAGCCAGAGGACGCTGTTGGGCACGCGCTTGAGGATTCTGATCCAGGCGTGGAAGATATGCTCCGTGATTCTCCCCAGGCGGTTGAAAGTACAGAAGACAAGCGCGTGCTCGGGAAGGCCGTGGTCCTTGCGGGAAGGGAGGCAGGAGGAGGAGAGGATCTCAGGGTAGAGGTCTTGGAAAGAGTTGGTCTGGTAGCAGTGGGGCATGTAGATCAGTGACTCCGTGTACATCTCACGATGCTCCTTGGGGCTGACAACCATGTCCACCACGTTGTAGTCCAGGTAGGAGGCACCATGCGTGCCCGGGTAGGCGAGGTAGACCACCTGGAGGGGCGCAGGGCGGAAGGCAAAGATGCCATTTCTCTCACCGGCAGTGTGACTGTTGAGGTTGACGAGGATGTCGATCTCGTCGTCCGCAATCATCTGCGCGCACGCCTTGTCGTTCTTGGCGTTGGGGAGGAGGCGAAAGTTTGGGATTTCGCGCTGCAGGACCTGCCGGTACATGGACGAGTCGTTCCTTGTGATGGAATAGAGGAAGATCTCAAACTTGCTTGTGTCGTGTAGCAGCAGTGCGCTCTGCATGAGGTCGGCGGTTGGGTGGTTGACAAAATCAGCACTAACGTAGCCGATCCTGAGCTTAGGAGGCGGAGACTGAGGAGACGAAGGAGCCTCCTTGACCTTGAACAGCTTGAGCTCGACCTCTTTCACCTTCTCTGCTCGCATCACGTCCTGCAGCTTCTGGTTGCTGTGAGACCTGGCGATGTCTCGCACGATTTCCTTTGGCAGAGGATAGTGCACCGAGTGAAAGGGCAGGACCGTCGGCAGGTGATTGTGCTTGATCTGCATCTCCACCAGCTGCATCAGAACCATGAGGTTGATCGTGAACTCCTTCCACGCGCACGTCGCCAGCAGGTCGTAGACTGTCTGTGCGAACATGTCCACCTCCTGCAGGCATACCTTCCCTCCCTGTATGCGATTCCGCACTACCTCCATGCTCACTGCGAGCTGCGCGTCATATTGGTCGATGCCCAAGCACTCGGGGCAGGTGAAAGAGCCTGCGGGGAGTGTCTGGAGCGAGAGGCAGGTGCAGCCGAAGCAGAACCACCGGAAGCAGACGTCGCAGCGGACGCTCTCTTGCTCGAAGAAGCCACACGAGCAGCATAGAACAGGCTCCTCAGGCATGTTCGCTCGAGAAACACCCAAACCACATATTTCGTTTTCCTCCATCTCTATCCCCTGCTCCGCCGTCCCTTCCTCCATCCTCTGCTCCGGCCCCACTGAGTCCTCCAGACGTTTCTGTTGCCCCTGCTGCTCCTGAATTTTATCGTGCTCATCCTGTTGCTTCACACGCATATTCTGTTCGTCGTCCTGCTGCTCTTGCACGTGTTCAAGCTGAGCTTCCTCCTGTCGCTGATGCTTTGCCAGCTGCTGAATCTCGTCCTCCACTCCCTCTTCCTCCTGTTGTTGCTGTTGTACTGGTAGCTGCTGATGCTTCGGCAGCTCCTCCTCCGCCTCCTGATCTCGCTCCAGTACTTGTGCTGGTTCCTGGTCTTGATCCTTGAGCTCCTCCCCCACCTGCACGACTTCTGCAACCCCCCGGCGAGCTTTCTTGGCTGCACGTGTGGGAGAAGCGTCGGCCTCGACGGCGGGTCTGTCGCAGGAGGCGATGGAGGGAACAAGCAGAGGGTCGTCGGCGGTGAGGACGGCCTCGAACGACTGCATCGCTTCCGAAGTCAAGCTCGCCTCATGCAGGCAGATGCGGCAGCGCCAGTCAGCTGGCACATCACCGTTCATGTGCTGCTCCAAGTTAAGGCAGCGCAGGTGGAAGGCAGCTGGGCAGGTACTGCATCCTACCTCCACTCGGCTGTACCCGCACACGTCGCAGTGCAGGAGGTCGCTTCCTCCCGGCTGACTCAGTGCCGAGGCCCCGTAGACGAGCATGTCTGCCTGTTTGGTCGGAGAGTCTCCACGCGCTGATTCTTGATCTACCATCTTGGTCAGATAATCGATCGCCTCCTGCGCGCTTGAAAACTGAACGAGTTGGCTGCCCGTCAATCCGCTCTTCACGCACTGAGAGTACAGCTGTTGCAAGCAGTCAGCGACCTGCCTCCTCCCTCCTCCTGCCTATCATCTCATCCTCCCTCCACACCTCTCTTCGACCCCTCCACCTCATCGCTTCCCTCCTGGCTCACCTCGCTGACTCGCACGGTCTGCCTGCCGAAGGTGGCTACCGCGTGCTTCATGTGGAACTTGTCGCAGGCTTGTTGCAGCCTGTTAACGCGGTCGGGGAAGCAGAGGCGTCCCTTCGAGGCAGAGCAGAGCTGGCAGACCCAACCCTGATCCCTCGAGACCTTGACCTCTTCCGCCTCTAGCGCCTGCCCCACACACTCACGATGGTACCGTCGCGGGCAGCAGTCGCAGCTCAGCAGCTTTCCACCCTCATAGCACTCGTAGCAGAAGAAGAGCAGAGGGTCGGAGAACCGCATGGGCCCTCCCACCTTGTTCTTAGCGCCTCTATCTCCTTCCGCATGCTCGTTCTTGTCCAAGAAGCGGACCACGCGCTTGATTTTGACCCACTCATCGTACTTGTCGTTCCATCCTATGTAGTGCACTTTGAGCCGATCTCCCTCTTGCTGTAGGATTCTTGCTGTGTAAACCTTTCCGTCCTTGCTGCAGGTGCACCAGCACTTGCGATCCACGAGCGAGCCTCTACCGCCATGAGCGTCTGCCGAGCAGCTCCCTGCCCGAGGGCCCTCCTCCTCACCCTGCATGGCGTCATGGGACGGGGAAGGTAGTGGAGGAGGCTTGTGCTTTCCCACGCGCTTCTTGGCTTTGCTGTGAGAGAACTTGGTTTTGAATCTCTTGTGCTTCTTCTTCCCGCCTCCCTCGTGCTGGCTGGACGACGCGCGGGAAGTCGCGCTGGTCTCCCAGGGGTCTGCCATGCTCGACTGGTCGGGATGACAGCAGCGGCTGCCTCGCTCACTTCATCTCCTCCTTCGCTGACGGCGCGCGGCGAGAGGCAGGGGAGCGGGAAGGGAGGGCGGGATTATTTGTACGGGGAAAAGGGAAAACCAGGCAGGCTCGGGGGAGTGGGGGCGGTGGTATGAAAGAATGAAGACAGGGGGGGGGGGGGAGGGGGCGAGGGGGGGAACGAAATGAAGAGACTTATGTTGAAGAAGAACAAGGAGAGAGAAGTGTCAGGAAAGAGAGACCAAGGATGTTCTACGGATGCAAGATGAGGAGGATGATTCATGGTGATGACTATGACGGGGACGCTGACGTTGTGTATGTTTTAATAGACACCAAGTAACAG
>NW_005434651.1:316874-323414 GCF_000315625.1 Guillardia theta CCMP2712 | reverse complement strand
AGGAGGTCTGTCTGTCGGTCTTTATTATTCAACAATCTTAGAATCGCTCTCTCGCTCTCTCGTCGCCTATCGGATGCAGTTCGCCCCCAGCAGACCGCGAGAGGAGTGCTCCATCTTGAGCTTCGCCGCGCTCCTGCTCGGCTCATCACAACCGCATGCATCGCATCAGCATCTCTCGCCCCCAACCTGGTCGGCGACCCGAGGATGCGCCAAAACCTCAGCGTCTCGTCTGCCGCTGCTGAGACTGCCAGGGCGTCACCTTCACCTCCCCCCTCCTCTCCCAATCCCTCCTCACCAATCGTAGTGCCGTCCGGCGACTGCGCCATGTGCAGCACGCGAGCTTGATGTCCGGTCAGCTCCACAACCTTGTGCACTCGTCCTCTGCAGCAGCATCAGCATGAGCATGCTCTCCAGGCTCCTTCACCTCCCCGCGTATCGCCACAGGATCAACTGGTTATGTGTGAACCCATGGGAGGATACAAGCTCCCTGCCACCCGATCAGCATCAACTCCCGCACCCTCGCTGCATCCTCCACCTGTCATGTGTTGACCACTGGACCGCACAGACCTGCCAGGGCAAGTGAGGAAGGAAAAATCGCCACCACATCGCACGCTATTGCATCTGCAGCCTTACCTGCGATTTGGTGTCGACCTCGTTCATGCACTGCCCATTGCTCGTGTTCCATAAACAGATCTTCCTGTCGGCAGTTCCTCCTCCTGAGGCGAGCAGGTTCGAATGAAAGGGGCACCATGCCAATGCCTTCACCGCTGCCTGTAGCGGGTAAAAGCGCATGAGACGAGGGAGCAAAGCGCTCAGCAGGCCCACCTGGTGTCTGGCGATGGAGAATTTCGATTGGTTGCGCCGAGACTGACACGAACGAGCAGTTCAGCAGTAAGTCACAGCAGATCCTCCTTACCTCCCAGATGTTCAAGATGTTGTCGTTGCCGCCCGATGCCAACTGAGTGCCTTGCGGGGACCATTTCAGCCCGCAGACTTCTTGAGTGTGTCCTATCAGTTCCGCCACCTGTGGGCCGCAGAGGAACGGTCAGTAATGGCGTTCGAAACTAAACCTAAACCTAAACCTAAACCCCTCTACCCTAACATTCACGCTGCGTCACCTGGTGGTCTCGTGCCCGCACATCATGGTTGTGGATGGTCGAGTCGCGGGAGCCACTGCTAACAATCTGCAGGGAGAGGATGAGGATGAGAAGGATGAGAAGGATGAGGGTGAGAATGAGCTCAAGACAGCGAGCAAGCGGCAGTGTACCTGTCCATTCCAAGACATGCTCGAGACGCGGGATCGATGACCCCCCATCTGTCTGATCACAGTTCCAGTCGTAACGTCCCACAGCTGGACTTCTGAGAAGTGAGTTCCGACTGCTAGCGTGTTGCCACTCGGCACATCTCCCCATGCCAGGGAGGTGACGATGTTCCCCCTCCCGCTAGTCTCCATCAGTTTGTGCGCTGCTCCATTCGACGCATTCCAGAGGAACACGCTTTGCCTCAGTGCCACAGCGAGGATGTTTGACTTGCTCCAGTCAAGAAGGTTCAGATAATAGTCGTCCACCAAGTCAGGAGCATCCAAAATCTTGTCGGGCGACTTGGGTATGAACCTAGTAGTACGTCTCCTCTTCATCGAGCCATTCTCTGACGAGAGGAACGAAGTGAAACTTTCTCCTGTAGGCTGATCTGCCGTTTCCCTCGGGCGCAGTGGAAGCACCATGGCATCAGCCTGCCCTTCTAGCACACTCTGTTTGAGCGTGTTCATGTAGTCTTGTCGGCTGGGAGAACTTTCACAATCATGAACGTCGCCGTAGTTGGAGAGCAGAAAGTTGGAAAACTTGGTGTCTAGAGGAGCACGGCATGGAATGAATCTGTCGGTTGCCGTCGAGAACGTGGATGGACAAACTTTTCGCCTAGCAGGGGGACTGGAACAAAGACCGTAGGGTGACCATCCATCCTTGTATGCCGATGCTATATGTGGAGAGTTTGTGGCAACATCAGTCATCGGACCCGATCCGGCATTAGTGTTGTTGGTGCTCTGAATGGAGCGAGCAAGGTAATGGCAGTCGTTCTCTCTGTTACAATCCATGTGGTCAGACATTGCGGCTGTCCTTCCGCGATGAGACGTCGAGGCGCACGAGGATAGCCCCAATCAAGTGCAAACCAACAAAGAAGGCAGCGACGCGCTTGCAGCAGAACACGACAAGACCAGAGGCAGGAGCACACCACGACACGTCCAGTAGTCAGAAGCTGATCGGTCTCTTCCTTTCTTCTTTTCTTCTCCCTCTTCTCCCTCCGCCTCTTCCTCAACAAGCCCTCATCCTACTGCAGCGCTGCTTGCCCGCCATGGCCCTCAGTTGAGTAAAATTGGTACGTGTCGAAAGGAAAGCAGAAAATTTTGGGACTGTACTGCTATTTGGTAAAGAAGTACAAATAATAAAGAACACCCTAATTATATATATATATTATAAAATATTTTGTATAGGGTTTTGTGAGAATTATTTATCAGACCACCACTAATTTCAGTCTGTTATATTCACTTTTGCTACCACCAAACGACCTTATATAGATTTCAAAATATTTTAGTTCTCTCATCCATAGTAATCAAGCCCCATCTATTATTTAGTTTTAGATATCCTGACTTATAAAACTTGTTCATAGGTAACGGCCAGCAATTTACTCAATAAATTACAAGGGATACCCACCCCACCCCCTCGGTTTCTCCCATCAAGGTACCCCTACCCCTCAATTCACACCATCCCAACTCCAACTGTCTAACAGTACCCCACCCCCTAGCAGACATTTCATTTACCACCCCCACCCCCGGGGGCAGATCCTCAGAGGTAACCGCCATCATTTTACTCAAACCGACCCTTTACATTTGAGTAAACTTTCAGGTACAGTTTTTTAGAAAGTGAAATGGAAAGGCTCGCATGGACCAAGCAGCATGGCAGAAGGAGCATGGGCAGAGAAGGAGGAGGAGGAGGAAGTGGAGGAGGATGAGAGGGAGGAGAGTAGGTGCAAAGGAAAGGAAGGGGAAAGAGGGAGAAGGAGAGGAGGGGGAGAGGAGGAGCAGGAGGAGCTTTGCTCCGTCCGAAAGTTTGTCATGAAGTGACCGCATGTACATCAAGGAGGTGCAAGTTAAGGGAAGAAATGCTTCAGTTTCTGCTGATTCAGTCGAAGAGACCGGAGGAAGGAAAATCCGATGGTAGTAGGTGAGAGCATGGCATGGAGAGGTAGGGTTTAAGGAATTTTGGGAAGGAGGGGGAAGAGGTAGGGAAGGGGAGAGGAAGGGAAAGACAAGGTGACTCAAATGCAGATATAACCTTTAGAGGACGTCAGGACTGAATCAAATGCTGAGCAACAGTTTGTTTCATTCCGTATAAGGAAACAGTGAAACGCCGTGGCCACCTCAAGTTATTTGATTCAGTTCTGAGCTTGACAAAACAGCATTAATGGTTGAAATTGTGTGCACCTCGACTATTCGTAAGCTCCATTGCGCGGTCTCCTTACTGCATGCCAATAAAGGCATCACTCCAAGTTCGAACTGCCTGTTAAAGTCACGTCCTTGCATGTCTAGTCGCCCTTGCATGTTGTCTAGTCATCCTTGCATGTAGTAGTCGTCCTACCGTGAGCCCGGCCGTCCGATCGTTGCATGTGCCGGGGCCGCAGCCAGGCTGAGTCAGTTCCATGATCCGATGATCATACCATGATGCCAATCGGTAGCGCCTGAGCTTGTTCGCCTCTACAGTGTGACGGTCGTCAGACTGCCGCTCCGAAAGCTTTCTAGTGCTAGTGGAAGGCCGGGCCGGGCCCTGAAGTCGCGGCGGCGATCACACCGGGCGGTGTGCTATGAGGTGCAGGGTATGAGGGCGATGATGATCGGAATGGGAGCGATAAAAATAGATTGATGGCAGAGGGGCAATGCAGAAGGGGAGGAAGGGAAGGAGAAGAGAAACAGGGAGGGAGGGAGGGAGGGAGGGAGGGAGGGAGGGAGGGTGGTAGGGGGGAGGAGTTCAGGGAGGTAAAGCTGTATGATCGAAGTCAAAGACGTTGATGGAAAGATTGGCGGAAGGAGTCTCGTTTCAATTCTCAATTCCTGCTGCAGGACCCTCATGTCCGGCAAAGCAAAGCTGGACAAATGGGTGAAGCGCGTAGAAGCTGCTAAGAATCGAAACTCGCAAGACTCGGTCAGTCTCAGACGTTCTGACGAGCTTGCCTTGCTGTCCTCTCGTCACCATCGCTTCTCTTGTGTCTCATCCCTCCGCCCTCTCTTCTTCGCTCCCCTCCCCGTGTATGTGACACCCGGACGTTGCAGAGCTCGAGCAGAGAGTCTGCCAAATTGCTGGATCAAATGGTGAGATGGTTGCTTCCTGTTGGACACTGATGTCGGTGGATAGGATGGGGCGAGAGGGCAAGACATAATAGCAGAGGTACAGGAGGAGGAGAGGAGGATGGGGCAGAGGTACAGGAGGAGGAGAGGAGGAGGTGGGTGGATGGGTGCGGTCGAAGGTAGTATCAGCGGTCAATCGGCTCTACCTCTCAGGTTCAATCGCGTCCCCCACGAGCGAAGGGTCTCAACCGAAGCAGTCGAAGCTCGACAGGTGGCTCGCGCGATCTAGCGCCCGTCAAGATCAAGTGCGCTACATGCCATTACCTTGCAGCTGCTCGACTCATGCTGACTTCACTTCAGGCAGCTCGCCCCCCCTCGTGGGATGATGGGAGCAAGGCAGGCGTGTGCGGTTGCTGAAAGTCGCTCAGCGAGTTTGTGGCAGGATGGGGAGCCATCAAAGACGGCAGCGTTGGAGCAGCAGATCGAAGAGATGAGGCGTCAGATGGCTCTGATGCAGCAGCAGGCGAGTGATGCTCGTCAGCTCGAGCAGGACGTGACATGTTTCCTTCCATGCTTTTGTTCCACTTCAGGCGCAGCAGGAAAAGGCAGCTCTCGTCAAAGAGATCCAGGTGAAGGAGATCGCCTCCTTGCCTGGAGACCCTCATCCTCTGCAGCAGGAGATGCGAACGTCGCTCCCTAGCACTGCTCGAAGCTTCTCAAGCGACGTTGGCGTGCGCAGTGAGAGTGAGAAGGCACTTGACAAGGTGCTCTTCTTCCTCCTCCTCCTCCTTCCTCACAGCCTGTGCAGGATCCTATTTCCTCGGGAGCAGGTGAAGCACAGGTTCAGCACGCTTTTGCCTCTCCATGTTTGATCGCTTGGCATCTTTCAGTCTGTTGCTTCATCTCAAGCACCGAGTCAATCTACGGTATGCTTCGACCTCCTTCTGCTCTGCCTCCTCCCAGGCGAGTCACTCGTGGCGCAGGGAGGTGTTCCTCCCGGCGGCAACGCGATCGACGGGTCCAAGGGTCTCCCACCCGAGCTGTAGGTGCAGCCAGTGACCTCCTGCCGTCTCACTTGCTGGCAGTACTGGATGGGCTCGCGTCATGTTTCGCAACGGAGACTTCGAAGGAGAGTTTGTGTCGGGAGCAGCCAACGGGTTCGGGAGGAGCATCTGGAATGAGTTGGACATGGCATACCACGGGGAGATGAAAGATCAGGTGGGATGAAGTCTGGAGGAGGAGGAGGGGAGACGTGAGGGGATGTCAACCTTTCTGGTCTCGTCTCACGTCCTCCGTAGATGATGCACGGCAAAGGAAAGTTCTTTTTCCCCAACGGCGATATGATGACGGGGACCTTCGAGATGGTAAGAGGAGGTGACGGGAGCAGCAGTGAGAGCAGATGCAGCACAAGCCCAAGGGCGAGGGCATCCTGCTGGAGCTCAAGACGGGACGGCGATATCGCGTTACTTATGACGGCACTAAGAAACTCTCCGAGGGCGCTGAGCCCATCTCAAAAGGTGAGGGACCCCCCGCCCCCCCCTTTCCTCCCCTCCCATTCCCTGCCTTACCCTCCTTACTCTTCCCTTCCCTACCCTTCCCTACCCTACCCTACCTTACCTTGCCTTGCCTTGCCTTGCCTTGCCTTGCGTTGTCTCATAGTTGAAACTCCTCAGAGCTTCTCGACGAGCCGGATACAATCGAAGAGACTACAAGGGTTACCATCACAGCTTGCTCAAGGGGTGATAAGACCCAACCATGTAAGACCACAGAGCTCTTTCCTTCTCCCTCCCTTTCTTCCTCTCTATTCTTTGTCTCCTTCCTCCTCTTGACTTTCTCGCTTCTTCAGTTGGGCTTGGCAATTACTCGCATTGCAAGAAGAAAGCCATTGACGCGAAGCTCGCTTACGCTGTGCCTTTCCGAGCTAACAAGTCTCGTCCTTCCCCATCTTTTCTCTTCCATTCCTCCTCCCTCCCTCCACCCATTCTCAATCTCTTTCCCAATCTTGATCTCTTCCCTGTCTTTTTCTATGCTCTTGTTGTTCTCTTCCCCCCCCTCCTCTGTCTTCCTACCCCTTGTCAGTTTACACTTTCCCGCAGGCCCATCAAGAATGCTCAGCAGCTGGAGGGGAAGATCGCGGTGGTCCAGCGAGGAAGCTGCAGGTCTGAAATGAAATGAATGATACGAGGGGGAAAGGTAGGAAAGGA
>NW_005434651.1:243778-313778 GCF_000315625.1 Guillardia theta CCMP2712 | reverse complement strand
CGAATACTGCATGCCACGAACTTCCAGGGACCTCCAAGCACCCGGAAGTTGACCTCCTCCTGCAAGAGAGTTAACCTCTCTCCTCCTCCACCTTCCCCTCCTCCTCCGCTTCTTTCCTCCATCTCGGGTTTGTGCATCAACGCCATGGCCTCAAACGTCCCTTGCGAGCCGACGAGCAGCTCCCACCTGGTGCTGATCTTGGCTGCCAACATTTCAGCCTCCCCCCCCCGGCTCCCTCCCCCCCCGGCTCCCTCCCCCCCCGGCTCCCTTCCCCTTCCTCCTCCTCCTCCTCCTCAACTCCCTCCTCCTCCTCCTGTTTTTTCGGCCAACTCCACGCGCATGCTTCATCGACTTCACCTCGTGAGCAGCGTTCCACCTTGCCCTTGAACGAGAGGATGGAGACGTGAAACTATTTGATGAGGTGATGAAGAAGAAAAAAGCAGACTAGAGCTCGAAGGAGGAAGGGGAAAGCAGTGAAGCTGAGAGGAGAAGAAGGGGGAGGAGGAGGGGGAGGGTGAGGAGGAGAACCGCTTCGGGGACGATGACACGATAGAGCGACAAGTTGTAGTTGTCGGCTTGCAGCGCGATCTTCCCACCGCTGGGACAGGAAGCCAAGGCCTGGGCTAGAGTGTTGAAGTGGACGGGAACCAGCTGGAGCCGCGTGAGGAGACACGAGGAGAGAGGGGGGGGCAGCAGAGGGCAGACGAGATGAGGGTGGACAAAATGCGAGGAGATCAAAGTACTGTAGAGCAGAGGCGGCGAGGGGAGGGGAAGGAGGAGGGGAAGGGGAAGGGGAAGGGGAAGGGGAAGGGGAAGGGGAAGGGGAAGGGGAAGGGGGAAAGGAGGGGATGGAGGTCACCAAGGTTCCATTGAGCTGATGAACCATCTTCTCTTTCAGGTCTTCAGCGCTTGCACTTTGTCCGACATGAATGTCGAGGTACTTTCCTGCCATGTTCGCGTTCTCGGAGTCAACCTCAGTCCTCTTGCGAGCATGCGCCGTCAGGTCCATGACACACTTGCTTCTGCAACAAGAACATCTCACTGAGATTGTTCGACTACTCGCATCTCTCATCCTCACATCTCCACAGTTCTGTCGTCGAACATGTCTTCGTCCGAAGCCTCGAAGTCAGCCCCTGCACACTCGTTCACGTGCCTCGATGGGGGAGAAGAGCCTCCCCCACCTCCCCCACCCTCCATTTCTCTCTCCTCCCTGACATCCTCGTCGCCTCCTCCTCGAAGGTGCAGCCTTCGAGGTCCGGATGTCAAATGGGAGGCGACGGTACCAAGTCTTGGTCCCTCCCGTCCTGTTCCCCTGCTACTGAGATGCTGGTTGAAGCTCGCTGCTGACAGCAACCAGGACGCAAGGATCCAGCACAAGAGAGCTCCCCAAGTTCGCATGGAAGTGACGCGACAGGTCGCAACCGACAACGTTGGCCTCACGACATACGTCTATCAGCAATTCTTCTATCAGAACACCTTACAAGCATCTTTCAGCACCGCTCCGCTGCCAAGTTTCAGTGCTCATCTGAGCATACTATCTGCCAAGTTTCAGTGCTCATCTGAGCATACTATCTGCCAAGTTTCAGTGCTCATCTGAGCATACTATCTGCCAAGTTTCAGTGCTCATCTGAGCATACTATCTGCCAAGTTTCAGTGCTCATCTGATCATACTATCTGCCAAGTTTCAGTGCTCATCTGAGCATACTATCTGCCAAGTTTCAGTGCTCATCTGAGCATACTATCTGCCAAGTTTCAGTGCTCATCTGAGCATACTATCTGCCAAGTTTCAGTGCTCATCTGAGCATACTATCTGCCAAGTTTCAGTGCTCATCTGAGCATACTATCGCTTCCTCAGGCTCTACCCTGACGCTCTTTCCTCAGTCTTCCTCTCCTCATCTGAGCATACTATCGCTTCCTCAGGCTCTACCCTGACGCTCTTTCCTCAGTCTTCCTCTCTCTCCCTCCTAACCCGCTTCCCTCCTAATTCCTTCCTGGTTGACCTGTTTGTCCGGGCCCGGCACAGTGACCGGGCTCGGGGTCTTCCGGGCCCGGCACAGTGACCGGGCCCGGGGTCTTCCGGGCCCGGACTGGGACATGCCATGCTCGTTTCACTGACTGAGTTTCCGAAACTTGAAACTGACTCCCTCAGGGCCTTGCGCCATGCCAGCGAACGATGGTCACGACGGTGCGCCGAGCCAGTCGGTCACTGTCACCCGCCCGGCGTACTAGTAGGGCCGTTCACTGAGGCTCAGTGCAGCCTGGCAGTGCCATGACAGTGGCGGCGGTCACCAGTGTGCGAGTCACGCTGTACGGTCATCAGCTGATGAGTGCTGGTGATTGAAGTTTACATGCCGACTCAGTAGTCACGTAATAGGATTTAATCATACAAGCATGTGGGCTCACTCTACAAACGCATAACTTCTCCTAGAGCATTGACAATCTCAGCCTTCATCAAGATCAAAGAAATTGATCGCTGTAGACTGTCGAACTGTTTCTCCCGGAAGCTTTCGTTGAACTCTCTAGCCTCGGACACTGCTTCTTCTGTCCCTAATCTTCGAATAGCCGAAGACTGAAAGTTGGTATTGGGAAGAGATCCATGACTTGTCCGTACAGTGGTGGGAGAATCCAGCATGATGTGAAGTGGGAGAACTATGTTGACAGCGAAATCAATGAAGGACACACACAGCAAACCGAAACAGCAAAGGAGAGAACCAAGAAACAACTTGCCCAATGTAAGCGTTAACGGTGCATCAAAAGCCAAGCTGGCTGCGAGCAAAATGCACTTCGATTGCTCCCTTTCTGGTTGCAGATGAAGAATAAGAGGTCTCCAGCTTCACAGTGCTTTCAAAGCACAAGAATGCTTCCGGGAAAGATGAATTTCCAGTTGTACTCAGAGTAGAGAAAGGATGCACACGAGAATTGAAAACGAAACAAGCTGAAAAGCGAAAGATGAGAACCAAGGTCCTCGGGCTACGAGCACAAGCTCACAAATCCACAGGCGAGGAACGAAGCGAGCGGGAGATCGTACCCTGGCGACAAGATACGAGGATCACGTTACAGTGACTCATACATCACGTTCCAGTCAAACGTGATCGACATATCCCTGTAGTAAGAAGGTGAAATTTTTAAGCGGAGACTTTTAAATTTGGTAAAGACCTTCCAGAAGACAAAAGTCAGGTTACCGGAGCCATGACGGCTCTATGCCCTCCAGCACCCCTGTAATCCTCTTGTGTTGTACCCGTACTGAACCTTTCCAGGCAATCAATCACGATACCTCAATTAAAACTGTTTACACTTAAAACTATTGTACAGCGATTGCTGGTGGCGTCCGGATCTGGAGGAATGATTCTGCTGACCGGAAGGCCGGTCTTTACCGGATTCCACCACCCCTTGTCATCCCTGTAATTCGCACCCCTCCTGCTATTGACTCCTTCCCTTACAGGAAACCTCACCCCTTCATTTGCCTCCTACCCAACCATCGCGTTCTCCCCCGCCACTCCCTCGCCTTCTTCGGACGCCACCCCTTGACCCCCCCGTCTACCCCCTCTCTCCCCTCCTCCTCCCCCTCACCCCTCCCTCTCCCTCTCCCTAGCCTCAACGAATTAAACCTCTCAGCCTCCAGATTCTAAACACCTTCCCCCAACCCTCCAGCGCTTCCCACGCCACCGAGACTCCAGCGTCCTCGTCCTCGTGGTCTCCGCGTCAGCCCTTACCCTGCACCAGCGCTATCTACTGCAATGACTCCATCCACGCCATGCCCCCAAGCCGCCATCTGCTCGTCCCCTACTGCGCACAACAACAAGCCTGCTGCAGCACCTTCCTCTGCGGGCTTCACGGCGTCGTCGTGGAGAAGGAAGCAGCTCGAGTGCCTGGAGAGGTCTATCCGTCTGATCGAGTCTAAGGCGGTGATCGTCAGCGCACTAGGGGAGGAGATGACATTGTAGGAAGTACGACGAAGATACGAGATAGAGGATGTAAGATATGATTGAGAGTGTACAGTTTTGTTGGTATGTTGGATTGTTTGTAAATAAAATGTTTGTAAATAAAATGTGATGAGATGAGAGATCTGGATGGAGGGCAGGGTCGGCTCAAGTCTGTACAGTTTGAATCAGTTTTAACTACTGGCTTTGGCTCCATGGACATGCCACGGAATCTTTTCGGCGCGGGCAACGTTGGTGTTTTCGTTGCATGCTGATTGTGCTCATGCAAGGAAGCAGGAATAAGATGATCAGTGTATCGTCTTTGAGGCTTTATTCACAAATCGCTTCTTTACATGTCATCTACATGGATATATAGTGTACAGCTCGCCAGTGTGGCCAGTACAATCTAAGAGTCCTACAATGTCATCTCCTCCCCTAGTGCGCTGACGATCACCGCCTTAGACTCGATCAGACGGATAGACCTCTCCAGGCACTCGAGCTGCTTCCTTCTCCACGACGACGCCGTGAAGCCCGCAGAGGAAGGTGCTGCAGCAGGCTTGTTGTTGTGCGCAGTAGGGGACGAGCAGATGGCGGCTTGGGGGCATGGCGTGGATGGAGTCATTGCAGTAGATAGCGCTGGTGCAGGGTAAGGGCTGACGCGGAGACCACGAGGACGAGGACGCTGGAGTCTCGGTGGCGTGGGAAGCGCTGGAGGGTTGGGGGAAGGTGTTTAGAATCTGGAGGCTGAGAGGTTTAATTCGTTGAGGCTAGGGAGAGGGAGAGGGAGGGGTGAGGGGGAGGAGGAGGGGAGAGAGGGGGTAGACGGGGGGGTCAAGGGGTGGCGTCCGAAGAAGGCGAGGGAGTGGCGGGGGAGAACGCGATGGTTGGGTAGGAGGCAAATGAAGGGGTGAGGTTTCCTGTAAGGGAAGGAGTCAATAGCAGGAGGGGTGCGAATTACAGGGATGACAAGGGGTACGGATCTCTGACTGTCCGATTAACACCTTGTCTGCCTAGAGGCTTCTAGAAGCTCATCGATCTAAATAGACGAGTCACAGCGGAAGGGATCTCCTCTTTCCCGAGCCCGCTCCAATGGTACTCGGCTCTGGTCGCCCGGTCAAAAACTTTTCAGAGAGGATGACCAGTGAGGCCGGCCCGCAACTACCGTACTGACCGGACAATACTCCCGTTCCCCCGGGCCCGCTACTAGGACGAGTACTGATTTTTAACTTAACTTTGAGTAAAGGATGTCAGTAGGGTATGCCTTGGTCAATCATGGATAGTTTACTCGGTAAAGACCGGCCAGTTGTCTCGAACCTTCTGGAAGGTTTCAGCGGGAGGGACCTCCGTCTCAAGGTTGCCATGGTTGGTCAGTGAGGGGATGAGGGATTCGACCAGTCAAAACTCCTTTACACATACCACCCCCTCTTCTGGGCTATTCTACCGGGTCCTTTGATGATCCAACACGCACGACCGTAACGAGATCCGGATGCCATGGGTGCCATGTGCTCTCGAAGAGATGTGAAATCGAAACGTTTCGAATAACAGGCACGTCGGATGGAGGTGTAGGACCCTACCCCTTAATTGCTCGTGGACTACCCGGTCTGTGCACTGTTTAGCCCTTGTATCAAGAACCACCTAGCCGCACCTCCTACTCCATATTTCTACCTACCCCTTCTCAATAGTAAAAGGACCCCGTCTATTTGGAGGAATTCGACCTACCCCTACAAATGGAGGAACGAGGGTCAGAAGTGGCCATGGTAGGTTCGTGATTCACCGACGAGATATGTGCGAAAACACTCTTTTTCAGGGATATCGTTAAACCCACTTCTCTCCACCCCTCCTTCTGTAAGCTTCTCAAGCTCTAAGAGTGGTAGGGTAGTACTCCCTGGCCCTGCTACAAAAGAACTCCCGATCCTAACTCGCCAAAACTCTCTCGCCCCCTCCCTCCTACACGGCTACCTACCTTCCATCATGTGCCATCAGCCCCATCAGCCCCATCAGCCCCATCAGCCCCACTCAGCACAGCCTGCTTGCCCTAGCCCCCAAGATGAGATCGCTACCTCCGAGCGCGTCAAGGCGCGGATCTCGAGCCTCGAACAGTCGTCGTGGAGAAGGAAGCAGCTCGAGTGCCTGGAGAGGTCTATCCGTCTGATCAAGTCTAAGGCGGTGATCGTCAGCGCACTAGGGGAGGAGATGACATTGTGATGTAAATTGAACTGCTAATATGAAAGTGTACAATATTGACATGTAAATAAATTCATGTTCCTTGTTCCAAACGGTGTTTTGTGAGCAATTCTTAACTCTGCAAAGGAGTTTTTTTTCGCGAAGAATGCTACAAAAAAAGTCTAGATTTTATCTTGTGTGCAGAACAGCTAACCATGCATGGATTAAGTACGTGTAACTTCGTCATGTCTTGTGTGAATGCTTGTCGAACTCTGGGCTTCATGGGTTGCTATCGTCGGCAACAGACGTTAAAAAGCACCTCCACTGGATCACAGGAAGGTGCAGTGCAGTGTATTGAGATGCTACACCAACAAGATGAAATTTCTATGACACCATGCAAAGGGAGAATAGGCATCTAAAGGACTCCGAGGTGTAACCAGTATACGAGAGGTTACTCGCGTGCTTTGCATTGTCGTCGCTCACCAGGGTTGTCTGTAGAAAACAATAGCTTCTTCGTGCTCTTCACTTGCACTTACTTAGATGCCTTTCTGTGAAGGCTTGAGCTTGTCTGCAAAGACTTTCACAAGTCTATCCGGCCCAATGGCGGTTGCTCTGTTGCAGTGTGCTGCATCGTTTCAAAGAACGCGTTGACTGCCTGCCTCAATATAAAGACAACAGATTGAAAGCCTGGCACAAACCTGCAATGAAGCATGCCGTGTTTGAGCTGCAGTCAAGTGTTGGCAGCTGGCGCCGGGCCCGTACCGTAGACCTGTCAAGCTGACTTTTGTTAATACTTTGTCCGATCATCGGATTGCGGTGCACTGACTCGTGCAGCCGCCGGCCGTTCTCGACGGGACAAGACTTGGATCATCAGCTCAATTGAATTCATCCCGTTGTGATTTCGTTCGTTGAAAAACTTATCCAGCAACAAGAAGACTACTTGAATTCTCCGCTTTCGCTTGCAACTTTCCCCTTGATATGCATGGATGATACTGTAGAAAATGTCAAGTATTGCTATGATGTGAGTGAAAACATTTTGAACAGCGAAATTCTGGGATGTGTATCTTCCCTCCAGTACTGCACTAATCCAAGAGACCCAAGCTACCGAGAATGGAAAGACCTGATTGCATTGGTGGGCGTGCACGAATGGCGTCTTCTGACGAGAATGAACCAGAACTAATTTTGCCCCTTGAAGTTTATTTCAAAGGAGACATGAAGGGATTTTGGAGCCTTGTTGCAATGAAAGGCGTCCTTGCAACGCGTTGCTGCTTATTTTGCGACATAGCATCCAGTGCAAACCACTGAGATGTTTCATGTTGTCAGCGTTGTTGCCGAACAAACAGTTGAAGATTTTTGTAACAGTGTGTCGATTCCTGTTGAGTGTTTTTGGATGGTCAATGACGGTGCTGCAAAAGAAACGGAAAGTATCATTCGGACATGCATGTTTCAGAAGCAATCGCTCACTGAGGTTAATAAGGAAGCTCTTCGCAGATCTCGTGTTTCCAACAAATTACAGCAAGGACAACGAGTGGTCATTTTGATGCAAGATCAATTCTTGTGACATGTTGAGGCAATGTGGGCTTGCATGCAAAAGTTTGATTCTCTGTGTGCTGCATCTGAAGCTGAGAATCACATCGTGTTTCGTGAAATGTTTTTACAAAGCTGCAACGAGATGGAAGCTCCTCATCACTGTCAAACGCGTGTTGTTCAAGTCAGGACTCAGTTATCATTTGGAGGGAACATCTGAGAGACTGCCCAGCTTAGCTGATGAACGGGCAACCGTGTCATGGTGACTCGGTAGTGACTTGTACTTTACTGCTAACAATTTTTAGAACAAATTTCCGGGTATCGTTTTCCGCGACTGCGATTCCATCCGAAATAGCTTACACAGCTCACATTCTTTCCTCTCCATGCCTCCACCTCCTCCAGTAGCTCCTCTGCCCCCGGCCGTTCCTCCCCCCTCCCCGCCCATGCCCGCTTCATCATCTCCTGTAGCTCCCTCGGCATCCTTGCAACGCTCGACAGCCCCGGGCGAATGTATTGTCTCGCCGCCATGCTCACAACCGTGTGTCCATCCATCTCGGCAAAGGGATGCTCGCCGGCGAAGATGTACCACATCACCAGCGAGAACGAGTACACGTCCACTGCTGCAGTGTACCGAGTCTCTCCCCGGAAGATCTCCGGCGCCATGTACCGGTACGTCCCCGTCGTACCCGTCAGCTCAAGTCTGCTACTGCATTCAAACCTACAGGCATCCACCCGACACGTCTTCATCTCTCGCGGCATTTCTTCGTGCGGGCACATGCGGCTGAGCCCGAAGTCTCCGATCTTCACCGTCCTCCCGTCCCCCGTCAGCAGCATGTTCGCCGGCTTGATGTCTCGGTGGATCACCGGCGGCTTCTGCGAGTGCAGGTACGCCAGCGCGCTCAGGATGTCCTCCACCCACGACACCGCCCTCCTCGTCTTGGGCCGCCAGCGCCCGTCGAGTCGGGAGCGCTTCTTGGCCTCGTAGTAGTGCTCGAGGCTCCCGCCGGGCATGAGCTCCATCACCAGCCACGGCAGCCCGTCGTGCTCGTAGATGCCGTAGAAATCAACCACGTTCTTGTGCCGGAACGCGTGGCTCATCATGCCGATCTCCTTGAGCAGGTCCTTGCCCTCGTTGGAGCGGACGTCGAGCTGGGAGCAGAGAGTCTTGACGGCGACGGTGGTACCGTTGTAGAGGGCGCTCCTGACCTCGCCGGAGGAGCCTTGGCCGAGGAGGTCACCGACGAGGAGGGAGGATCTGCGGATGGCGAAGGAGTCGCAGCGGTCTAGGTCGGGCTGCTGGAAGGTTTGATGGAGGGCAGCGAGCTGGAGGAAGGCTGGGCAGTCTTCTTGCAGAGAGGGACAGCAAACAAGCTTGATTTCAGATACTGAGTTGTCTAATGTAAGTGTTCGTTCTGGGGCATATGCTGTTGTTTGCGGAGACAAGCCTTATCAGTTATCTCAGCATTGTTGTACCCTAGCGTTTGCGACGTCCACTTTTAAACTTGCCACAGGGAGGAGGGGTTGCAAGGGTGGGTGAATCTGGTAGAGAGGACTGGTCCATCTGAAGTTAAACCACCTTGACACAGCCGTATCTGACTCCGAGAGTACCCCTCTCCTCTACACTCTTCCCCCTTCCCCCCTTCTTCCCACCCCCAACCAGTTTGTCCCGCAAGTCGACGTGTTTGAAGAGCCTCCATACGAGGAGAGTGGCCGGGTACCCTGGCGTGATTTATATACAGTGGTAGAATCGATATTGTGTACTAAGTGACGTAGACGTACGGTACCGCACATTTGTACGATCTGATCAACAAATCTAGCTTCATAGGGCATCTGCTCATACCTAAGTGCACTATCGCTACGTTGCTGGCTTATCCCCGCATCAGTGTTAGTTCCATCACCAGCCACGGCAGCCCGTCGTGCTCGTAGATGCCGTAGAAGTCAACGACGTTCTTGTGCCGGAACGCGTGGCTCATCATGCCGATCTCCTTGAGCAGGTCCTTGCTTGTCCAGGTTGGGTGAGAAGTGTTGAAGCTTTCTCGATCTCTCTCGTCCTTGTTCTGTCCTCCCGTTTGAGAAAGAGGGCAGTTTTGCCAAGAGGACGCAGACACAAAACCCCTTAGCGGCCCGACTGACCCCACCCCGCATGTACAGCCGACTGACCCCACGCCTACCCAATAATGTCTAGCGGCTTGAGAAAGCAAGGACTCCTAGCAAGCAGAAGTTGGGGTGATCCTGAACGTGGATCCCTCTACTAATGTGGACAACTTTAAGGAACGCTCCACCCAAGATAACATTCTTGTTAAGTTCCAACTCCAGGCTCCGCCTTGCCTGCACGGGCGGCACGACAGGACGGTCGATGGGAAACTTGGGACGATGCTGCCGCAATTGTCCGCAGGGGGTCACCAAGGCTGAAATAAAGTACTTTGATAAATCAGATCGAAAACTTTGAATCTCAGGAGAGAACCACCTCTACCATGACAGAGCGATTCTAAAATCAAAACACCTTGCTACCTTCCCACTCCATGCCTCCACCTCCTCCAGTAGCTCCTCTGCCCCCGGCCGTTCCTCCCCCCTCCCCGCCCATGCCCGCTTCATCATCTCCTGTAACTCCCTCGGCATCGCCCGATCGCTAGGTACAGCAGGACGCATGTATTGTCTCGCCGCCATGCTCGCAACCGTGTGTCCATCCATCTCGGCAAAGGGATGCTCGCCGGCGAAGATGTACCACATCACCAGCGAGAACGAGTACACGTCCACTGCCGCAGTGTACCGAGTCTCTCCCCGGAAGATCTCCGGCGCCATGTACCGGTACGTCCCCGTCGTCCCCGTCAGCTCAAGTCTGCTACTGCATTCAAACCTACAGGCATCCACCCGACACGTCTTCATCTCTCGCGGCATTTCTTCGTGCGGGCACATGCGGCTGAGCCCGAAGTCTCCGATCTTCACCGTCCTCCCGTCCCCCGTCAGCAGCATGTTCGCCGGCTTGATGTCTCGGTGGATCACCGGCGGCTTCTGCGAGTGCAGGTACGCCAGCGCGCTCAGGATGTCCTCCACCCACGACACCGCCCTCCTCGTCTTGGGCCGCCAGCGCCCGTCGCGTCGGGAGCGCTTCTTGGCCTCGTAGTAGTGCTCGAGGCTCCCGCCGGGCATGAGCTCCATCACCAGCCACGGCAGCCCGTCGTGCTCGTAGATGCCGTAGAAGTCAACCACGTTCTTGTGCCGGAACGCGTGGCTCATCATGCCGATCTCCTTGAGCAGGTCCTTGCCCTCGTTGGAGCGGACGTCGAGCTGGGAGCAGAGAGTCTTGACGGCGACGGTGGTACCGTTGTAGAGGGCGCTCCTGACCTCGCCGGAGGAGCCTTGGCCGAGGAGGTCACCGACGAGGAGGGAGGATCTGCGGATGGCGAAGGAGTCGCAGCGGTCGAGGTCGGGCTGCTGGAAGGTTTGATGGAGGGCGGCGAGCTGGAGGAAGGCTGGGCAGTCTTCTTGCAGGGATGGCCTAGTACTTTCGAAGAATGTGTTTGCCTCGTCATCAACTGTCGTCATGGGGTTATTTGGATTGGGTGGAGCCTTCCTTGTAATCTGCTGCTGTATTTGTCTCCTGCACTTGGAAGGTGTTGTATGATCCTTGATTTGACGTTTGTTCTTCGTTTCATCTGCAGTACTCTTCATACCTGTGCTGTACATGCTTTGTATTTCTCCCGCAAGCATTTGTCCCAACTCCCTGCTTTCTCTTCCTCATCTTTGTCCACATGATGTGTGTTACCTGGCTTTCATCTCGTGCTCTTTCCTCTTCCTTCCTTTCTCTATCCTGTCCTCAGCTCCCCCTCTCCCTCTCCTTGTCTTCGCCACTTCGTCTCCCCCCCGTCCCTCGACGATCTCCTCGCCTCGTATTCGCGTCAGCGCCCCGACAGATCCGCCCCCTTTCATCAGTTCCCAGGAGGTGCAGTACCACCGGTGGTGATCCCCAATTCCGTGAAGGGGTGGTGGTAATACGTGACAGGGTACAGGCTGTCGCACCATACTACCACCCCACCCCCCTTACATCTACTCCCCATCTGAAAGACCCCGACACGTACGGTGTGCGAGAAGCGACGGACCACCCGGGTGCGACCCCCAAAAGGGCCGCGAGTACCCCTCCTTTCAAGGCGATCCCTCACTGGTTTCCGTCAGCCTCCTGAGAGCCGTCAGCCGTCAGTCAAGGGGTGGGGTGGGTTTGAAGAGTCATACGAGGTCGCTCTGAGGCCCTCCGGCTCGGTTCCCGAAGCAATAATGGTTCGGCCCGGATAGAGGAAACCTTCAAATGTAGTGTTCTTTTTAACTTGATGGGCTGTAGTGACTGATTGTAACTGATACCTTCACTTAACTGCGCGCACCGGGACTCATTCCCCCGCGCCATGCCAGCCGCGGCGCGCCGTCGGATCGGCGCCGCCGCGGATGTCGCTGTGGCGACCGCCGCCAAAGGAATGAGACGCATACACTGAGTACGGTACCGGACCGGGAACTTCGAAATGCACGCCGTGACGGACCGTACAGTGACCCGCGATGCCATGTCATAGCCCAGCGAACAGGCTTGAAGACGGTCACCTGGACCGCCGATGGCACAGTGCGCAGGCTGCGTTTGCAAGTCGGATCACCTGAGGCGATCGGTGACCGGCGTCTTGCCGCAGTGCGAGGCCGAGACTCGCCGCCGGGGCCATCCGGGCCGGCCCGTGCTGCCGGCGTCAGTCACTGTGTCATGGGGAAGTTCCCCAAGTTGCACTGCGTGCACTGGGCCGCCGCATTGTAGAAGCGGCCGTTGAACTGAGACGGTGACTCAGGCCGCGCCACTGCTGAGTTGCCAAGTTCGCCGCGAGCTGAGCGACTCGAGTCCGATGGCGGAAGACCGTCCGACTCGAACTGAGGCCTCAGTCAAGGGCTTTGGCGGGACGTGCCGCTGAGCATATGCGTCACAGAGTCCCGGATGGCATGCATTATCATAGTATGATGGGCGGCCCTCGCCGCCGGCGCCGCCGGGGCCCGGGCCCCGGGAGTCCGGGCTCAGTGCGCTCAACGCCGTTGCGCCGCCGAAGGGCCGGGCCCGGTGCACGGTGCCGCTAAACGGCCTTGCCAGTTGACAGTGACTTATTAGTCACTTAACTCCGCGGCCCGGCCGGTAAAACGAGCCGGGCCCGATTTCACCGGTCAGTGGTTCGGACTCGAGTGGATGATTTTTGGCTAGAAGGAGGGGTACATCTGAGTGACAATTCATAGGAATGGGTGGGTACTGTGACTGAGTTGACGCAATTGGGCAGGTGGAATAGGGAGAGGAAGACAGGGAGAGAAGAGAAGAGAAGAGAAGAGAAGAGAGAGAGAGAGAGAGAGAGAGAGAGAGAGAGAGAGAGAGAGAGAAGAGAAGAGAAGAGGAAGAGGAAGATGAGGGTGTGGGGGGAGCAGGATTGCTGTTCCTGCTAAAGAGCAGGAGCAAGAGTGAGAGCAGGAGCAGGGGCAGGAGCAAGGCAACAGCAAGCAGTAGCACCACAGGCATTGGCAGGCAGAGGGAAACAGGCGAGGGAAGGGAAACTGGGAAAGAAGACGTTGAAACAGGGTCGATCGAGATGGAGGGAGGAAATGTGGCTGAGTCTGCTGCTGCGAACGGAAAGCACTGCCAGAAATTAGCGGGAATGGACTGGGATTGCAGGGGCAGAGTGAGACGCGGTAAGGTCTGCTGCACGGCATAGATAGAGCATTGATCGTGTCTCAACGAGCCATGGCTGTTTCTTCAAAGCGTTTGAGGCGAAGCGATGCGATTCAGATCGTTTTCTTGTTGTCAACTCTCCTGTTGTGGGCGCCTGCGGCAGCACAGATCTTTCAACCCCCACTAAGCCCGAGGAGGCTTGCTCTTTCTCATCAGGGAGGTCGACATGAGCCGAACTCTCACCCGTCCCGGACGATGCTGGCTCATCCTGTTGAATCCAATCCACTGCTCTCTTCCGTCATCATCAACCACAAGCGTGAAAGTGACCATTCGTCCAAGAATGCGCATGACCGACACAGTCTAGATGATGACATGGGAGGTAGAATAGTTGCAGAGGAGCGAGCTTTCAAACGAACTCTTCATGCAGGGAGTGTTGCTGTCGACAACGATAGGCTGGAGGCAGCCCAGGGAAGCCCCCGGAGCAACTCATCGCACGTGGGGCGGGAGGAGCCAGTGCAGTCAGACAGCTCAGTGCGGTTGGGGTTCTTGGTGGCCTTGCTTGCGTCTCTGTCGGTGAACCTCGGGAAGGTGTGTCAAAAACGAGGCACGGAGGATCTGCCTCTGCTGCAGATGAAGGGGAACGTAGTGCGAAGTTACCTCGCGAACCCTTGGTGGCTGACAGGATTCATCTTGGATGTTAGTGGGGCCCTGATGACCCTTGTTGCCCTCTCCCTCGCGCATGTCTCGGTGGTTCAGCCGGTGCTGGGCAGCGGCCTGGCGTTTGTTGCCATATTTTCTCACTACTTGACATCCGACCGGATGCAGTTCATGGACTGGGTCGGTTGTGTGATCTGCATCGTGGGGACCCTTGGGATCAGTTGGACCTCGGTGGAGAGAGACGGGCCGGAGGAGTTTTATTTCTCCATCGCCTTCCTGCTCCTCCTCTTCTTCTTCTCCGTGGCTGCGTTCAGTGAGCTCCTGCATAGAAAGAGGCTCATACCTCAAGACATCTCGTCTTCGATCTGTGCTGGCGTGTGCTTCGGTACTTCGGCATGCTCTACCAGGTGAATCCCTCGTGGTGTCGTGCTGCCCGTGGGAAGTTTGACAGCCAGTGCTTCTGCAGGACGGGGATGAAGATCGCGCTGGAGAACGGCTCAACTTTTGCAGCTCCATTTGGTATCTTCCTCAGCATTCTGTTGACGTCGACGGTAAGTCTCCTTCCTTCCTGTTGTTCGGGTGACGACCTCACAGGGTTTTGTGGCTCAAACGAGGGGCCTGAAGGATGGCAGAGCGCTGGCAGTTGTCACATACAGCAACTTGATTGCGTTGCTGGTCGCAGGTTTGTCTTGCTCTTCCGCCTCGTCGTACACTGATGACTGTTCCCTCACCCGTGTTGCTCCCCTCCAGTGATCTTTGGCATCCTTGCGCTCTCCGAGCCGCTTCCAGACACCATCGTCGGGCTGGCCGGCAGGATCTCATCGATCCTGCTCCTGGCATTCGGCTCCTACATCTTGCAAGGACGAGGAGAGCACAAGCACAGAAACCAGATCGAGATGAACATGCACCATGGGCCGTTCGCCAACAGAGCCCACGCGCGGGATGTGAGCTTGGATGGCAGCATACTTGAGACTGTGCAGGTTTCAATCTCCTCGAGCCTAGTTTGACTGCAGTCTTGACACGTTGGCAGGTGCTCACGTCGATAGACACCAAACAGATTTAACCGACCTAACTTAAATAAACTCTCTGACCGTTCTACTACAGGCCCACTAGTCTGAGTGTTGCCAGGCTGTGTCACTGTGACGGTAAGGACGGCCGGGCGGGGCCGGGCCGCGCTGATCGGACGGTCAGTCGCCGCGGGTACGGTGACAGCCCGGCCGGGCCCACGGGCCACCCAGTGCGGTCCACTGACCGGCGGCCCGGGCGGCTTGGCCGGGCCGTCACGCTCCGAGGCCTCAGTCACTACTGCCCAGTACTGAGTCCGATGGACGGTATGCGGTTTCGCTAGATCGATTCGTATCAGGACCCACCCGTGTGCGTCTGCCTTCGTTAGAAGCCTTCTAGGGAAAGTACCCGGGTCCTAGACCGATGAGCTACCCCTGGGTTGTTCGATCATAAGGGGGTACTGTCCACCCCCTTGCTGCCTGTTCATGGAAAAACTGACAGTGGGGGTTCTGACCCCGTTGACCTCTAGAGGGTATTTTTTAGGTGTTTCAAACCGGTGATATATAGAATTTACGGGTAGTCACTGGTAGGGGTTATATCCCCTACCCCCTGGTTGGCACGAGAGGAGACGTAGAGGAGAGGAGAACTGATGGACTGCCTTCAGTTCCCAAGTAGGGGTAGTCATACTACCGGTTCTAAATATTATGGCTCCAGGGGATACAAGGGGGTATTTGATGTTGTGGGGTGGGTACCTTTGACCCAGCCGGTTTTGAGGGGAGGAGAAGGGGGTAAGGGGAATGATGGAGATGAGGCAGCATGGGTGGGTGGGTGTCGTGAAGACATTGGTGGGGTTAAGCAGAAAGAAGAGGGGTGGGGTAGTTTCATTGGTGATTTCATAGGGTAGGATGAATTAATCTTACTGTCGGGGTGGGTAGTCCAAATTTGGAGGGTCAAAACATCGAATTCAACATAAGGGTATGAGGAGTAAAGGGTGTATTTTAGAGTGGTTGGGGGTCAAAGTTGAAAAGCTCTCAACAATTTGAAATGGTTTCCTGGATGTTCCTTGCAAAGGGGTTGAGGATCGTTGGTGGTAGGGTGGTAATGGACAAGCTCACTGGGTGGGGGTATGACGGCTCGGTGGGGTAGGTGTAGAGAAGTGGGTAGAGGGGTAGGGGTGAGTAGGGTCTAGGCAAGGCGGCTATGGAGCCGGGGAGATGGGGAGCTGTGAACGAGCAGGAAGAAGAAATAGAGGAGGGAGAGAGGAAGAGGGGGGAGATGATCAGTTTCATGCTGGAAGGTAGGAAGATGACGAGAAGAGAAAAGAAAGTGAACAAGCCAAGGGGGGAAGGTGTGATGAACAAACTCAGGGAACGAGAGCGCCAGGAACAAGAAATTGTTTCTGAGACACACAGTGAAGCTTGAGGTGATTTCAAGGGATGTTGGTTGCTCGATGAGTTGAAATCAATCAGCATCGTGTGAAGATGCATGTTAGAGCGAATATGGAGGTGGGGAGATAACTGTCCGTTGAATTACCTGGAAAGCAATGAGTATATTCCCGTTCTCGAAGATTTTGGATGGGATTTTGCACTAGAAATGACATGCAAGACTATCGCGCCTGATGTGATTGATCGATAACAAGACAACATGTGCATGATGTCTTTCAGATGTTTATGGATGGCATCTGCCGAGCGAGAGATATCGGATTTCACTATTTTTGTCGGAAATTACCGAAAGATTGAGGCTTGCTACACTTGCCTGCATTGTTTACTCGGAATTGAGGGTAGATTGTAGTGCTGATTGATATGAGGTCAAGAGTAGGAATGTCATCATAGATTGGTCTTGGGCAGTATAGTGTTGCAGTGCAAGATACTACGATAGTAGTGGCAAGCTGTGGTTGGGTAGTTTTTCAACGGTTGCATGTAGTCAGCGGTCAACAATCGTGTCTGGGAAGGTTGTTTTTTCAATGAAGATGACTTGTGTCACAGACCAGACGCTCGCACCAGGAACAAGAACAGAACTCAGCCTTAGCTTCACGAACAGGTCCAGCGTGTGCGAGCTCGTCAACCGTGCTGACGCGAACGCTAGATATCCTAGCTCAAATGGCTGGAGCTGGAGGAAAGAGCATGGGATCGTATGATTATCTCATCAAGCTGATGTTGATCGGTGATAGCGGTATGTCACTCTTGTCTTGCTGCGCCCTCGACGTGATGGGATGTGAAGGGGTTGGCAAGTCGTCCCTCCTTCTGCGCTTCTCAGACGACTCGTTTGGTGACTTGTCTTGTTTGTCCTCGACGTCTGAGATCCTGACTGCCTGCTGGAACCGCAGACATGAATTGTACCCCTACGATCGGAATTGACTTCAAGCTTCGCACGATTGAGCTCGATGGGAAGAAGATTAAGCTCCAACTTCTCGACACAGCAGGACAGGAACGCTTCAAAACCATCACTACTGCTCACTATCGAAATGCCATGGGTATTCTTCTGGTGTATGACATCACGAACGAGCAATCCTTCAAGAACATCGAGGAATGGCTTAAGAACATCGAGAAGCATACCTCCCAACCCGTCAACAAGATCCTTATCGGTGAGCTTGCGACGCTGGGATCTCCCGAGCTCACTGACGACTCGTAGGAAACAAGACAGATCTTGGAGCGCAGCGAAAAGTCAGCACCGAGGAGGGAAGGAAGCTTGCTGGTGAGCGTGTTTCTTCTTGCACTCACTCGTCAGCGCTGACGGCTGGCGGCAGAGCAACTGAACATGGCCTTCTACGAGACCTCGGCCAAGGACAAGAGCATGGTTGACGAGGCTTTCTTTGCTCTCACCAGAGACATCAAGAAGAGACTTGGGGAGCATCCAGGACCCAACAAGTCGACGGGAACTGTTCAGGCAAGTTCACACTCCCTCGCTGGTGTAGAGCTGACGGCGAGGGGAGCAGGTGTCCAAGCAGGAGGAGTCTTCGTCTGCGGGGAAGAAGAAGTCATGCGGAGGCTGCGCCTAGGAGCTGCGGGAAAGGCGAACATGACAACACTCTGATGACAGGTAGCGGCAACGGCTTTCTGGCACCACCACTCTATAACTTCAGCATAAACCTCTCTGAGAGATAAAGATATCGCAAGAAGATGATGTCACTGCCTGTGACACTCCTCGTGAATGTTAGCTGACTCCATGCCCGCAAGCTTCGAGAAGAACAGCTCGATGGGCAGAAACTCGTCGGAGGAGCCGAGCATATGTCTGAGCTGGTTGTTGTAGAGGAGGCGAACATAGAAGGTCCCTGTCTCCACCTCCCGGAGCAGCTCCAGCTGGACTCTTGAGGCGTACGGGGGCCACCTGCACAAGAGATCAACACCCGCTCCTCCGCGTCACCCTCTCACTTCTCGTCGAAGGCGTCGAGGGCCTTGAGCAGCGGGAAGAGCGTGGAGTCGTGGCCGGAGAACACCAGCAGTTTCGCCCGGGGGGTTCCTGCCACTGTCGCCTTGAGTTCTCGCAGGATGTCCTGGAGGAAGCCGCCGATGGCGAGCTTGCTGAGCTCAGGCGTGTTCATTCTCGTGCTCCACATCCACGTGTTGTAGTCCATGAGCGAGTCGATCTCGTTGGGCGTCAGTCCGAAGGGAACGTCCATGCCGTGCGAGCGATGGCAGTGGCACACGTCCGCGAGGTGGATCCAGACGTCGATGACCATCTTGTCCTGCTGACTGTCTGTGTGGTTGATCCTCACCGCGAGCTCGTCGAGCAGCCTCACGTGACTCTCTTGTGGCTTGACTGTCGTGTCGATCTGCGACAGCAGCGACCTGACTCGCGGGCATCGCTTGTCGCTCAGCCCCGTCATGTGGTCCAACGCTTTCTCCTGGCTCTCGATGGTGATCACTCCAGCTGCTCCTGACTCCTCGAGCCGCGTGTCCTCGGGGTACAACCCTAGCAGCAAGTTCTGCACGCTCTGGACAGTTCGCGGATATCGGGTGGATCGCACGTATATGAAGAACTTCTCCTCGGAGTGATCAGCCGGCAAGTCCACAGGCAGGAAGTTCAAGTCTCCCACGTACCTCTCCCTCAGCTCAGCCCCAACTCTCCTCATCTGAGCGGCCCCTCGCTTGGTGAGCTGACCGAAGGGCCAGGAGGAGGAGGAGGAGATGTTGTGCGTGATGTATGTCCCTGTGTCGTCCCGATTGCTCACTCCCCAACGACGAACGGACTCATGCCCGTTGATCTTCGACGACCAGATGCTCTTCAGCTCCTCTGTCTGCACAAACGAGCCCGCGCTCTTGGTGATGGGAGTTCGATCCCCGTGTCGGTGCACCACGATGACCTACAGGCGGGTCAGCAGCTCGACGCCTCCATGCCGCCCTCACCTGCACGAGCTCGAGAGCTTTCTTGCCATCTTTGAGGATGTACCTCGACCCTGTCTTGCAGCTGGCCTCCTCCTCACTGCACTGGGCCGCGCAGGACTGCAGGAGAAGGGAACACGCGGCTGCGAGCAGATAGATGGAAGATGATCGCATCCTACTTGTGGCTGGAGAATGAGGGCAGTCAGCCTAGGAGCGAACACTTAAATTTGTCGATTTTTTTCCGTTCAAAAATGGTTTGGTTACCATCTGCATGATTCAGATGCATGCGCTTGTTCTATTCCCACCAACTCATGTCTTATCTCGTTTCCTGCTCTCTGCTCCACCAAAACACTCCACCAACTCCTGGCATTATCTAGCCTCGTCCTCCTCGTCCTCCTTATTCTCTACAATCTTCCTCTCCTATTCTTCTCTTGCCTCCCCGTCATTCGTCATCAAGAATCCTTCTTTCTCCCTTGTTTTCCTCTCTCGAATTCTCCTCTGTTACCCTAACCCTACCTTATCCTTATCCCCTCTACCTTATTCCACCACATCCTCCTCCACCACCACCTCCTCCTGCTCCTCATCGTCATCGTCATCATCATCGTCATCGTCGTCGTCGTCGTCGTCGTCGTCGTCGTCGTCATCATCATCATCATCATCATCATCATCATCATCAACATCAACATCAACATCTCAAAATCATCATCAAAATCATCATCAAAATCATCATCAAAATCATCAACCTCCTCCTCCTCCTCCTCCTCCTCCTCCTCCTCCTCCTCCTCCTCCTCCTCCATCCATCCATGTTTCCTCAAACAGCTCGGCTCTAAGAGAGGTGATCGTGCTCCCTCCTTTTTTTTTCGTGTAAAAGTTCCTGAGGATCTTTTTTTAAAAGTGCTGAAGTGGCTCATAACCAATGATACATATTTCTTTAGAGGCTATCATAGGTGGGGGTAGTCAATCACCCGTGCTTGATGGTCTTACTGGATATAAAAATATGGGGTAGTGATTGGACAAAGGTGGGTACTGCTAGAGGTGGTTGGTGGATGTATCTCAGAGGAGCTTCGAAATGGGGCTGCGGGCGGGTTGGGGTACAATTAAGGATTTGAGTAGGTGGGGGTGGTTTCTTCAATAGATCTGCAATATTCTACTGCAGCACGAGAGCGTGCTTCGTAGAAATTTACAGCGTGTGGACAATAAATGAAGGATAATCGTGTAATATTTATAGGAAATATATTGACATCTGAAGCAGAATATTGAAATTTATAGGAGGAGGGTTGGCGATTTTTGGGACGGTATTGCGACAATGGCAGGCAGGCAAGGACGGGAAGGAGGACGAGGAGGACGAGGAAGGCAACGCATGCAGCATACAACAGCCTCTATTCACACCCTCCTCCTCCTCCTCCTCCTCTTCCCCTTCCACGCTGAACAGTCTCCTTGTCTAGTGTCAGGGATGTGCCAACATAGTCCGTGCAGCGGGTGGCGTTTGAGGTGCGAAATTCAAGGGCCGAAAGAAGGTGCAGAGGCAGCAGAAGTTGAAAGTCATCCTCTTCTCTGCTTCATGACAGGGCTTAAGGTTCGTGGCATTCCCAAGTCTTGCTCTCCCAGCATGGCCCCTCGCTCCAGGATGAGATCCTGCCAAGAGGGCGTGCGGTCACTTTCAGCGTCTGGCAGCCAGCGGCGGGATGGAGGGATGAACGAGTTGGAGCGAGCAAGGGAGGCTCTTGCAGGAATCATAGCAAAGAGGAGGGACAATCAAGCAGCGTATTCCTTCAATCAGGATGCAGCCGCTCCGTCCTCGTTGACCCGTCCAGAATCACTCGGGGACCGCATGGCAAAGTCGATGTCGAAGGAGTTCAAGTGGCTCTCGGAGGCGAACGCGGTGGAGAACTTCCGCTGGACAGAAGAGGATGAGAGCGAGGACAAGGCCATGCATGATGTGCCGGAAACTCGCGATCAGGACAACCGCCCTGAGGTCCAGGAGTGGAAGCCCATGAACGGGCAACAAGTTGAGGAGTTTGAGGATGTAAGAGTGAAGGACGAGATGCCGCCTTCGGGGTCAGACGATGCAGCTCGCGCCATGCTGGAGGCAGATGGCGACATCGCCGAGGAGGGCGAGGAGGGCAACCGGCTCGAGACGGGCATGTTCGAGCTCAAGTACGACCAGGGGAGCGTGTGGATACCCGGGGATGACCCGCTGACGAGGACCAAGGGCTATCTGCTCAACCGCGTGTTCCCTGGGTTGAAGCTGGACGCGCATCAGATGCTGGATGACTACCTCAGCAGGCTGAACGGAGAGAGTTCGCAAGCTCAGCTCCTGCATGAGTTTCGCAGGGAGATCGGGATGGACACGCCCGACCAAGAGGAGGAGGAGGAGGAGGCTGATCCCTTCGCCAAGGCCTTCAAGGGGATGGAGCTGTCGGTGCCTCTTCTGTCTGAAAAGGGGCTGAAACAGAGCAGGGGGAAGGAGTCTGAGCTCGTGGAGGAGCACAAGGCGATGAAGCTAGGGGAAGCAAGCCCCGAGATGAGCTTGCAGACAACCAAGGAGCAGGTGAAGCAACCAGGAGAGGCAGTGAAATCAAAGGGGGCGGATGTGAAACTTGATGTGCCAAGAGCAGTTGAGGTCCACGAAGACGTGAAAGCAACGGATGTTGTGGTGTTGTCGGCAAGTTTGCTGGCGGGGCGCGAAGGCGAGGCTCAAGAGCTTGAAACTTCCTACGACATGAGGGTTGTGTTTGCTAATGAGAAGACTATCGGAATACGAACGACATGGAGCGACGGATTTGAGGTGACGCCCCTCCAGATCCTTGCCAATCTTGGCCCCTCTTTCCCTTGCAACCTCCTCCTCCTCCTCCTCCTCCTCCTCCTCCTCCTCCTCCTCCTCGTACTACGCTTTCTTCGCTTCGCCCTCCTGGAACTAATTTCATCCAGGTCGTGGAGGAGGTGGACTTGCGTACGGGGAAAATATTTGAGATTCAGGAAGAGGAGTTGGGAGATGAAGGTGTGGAGACTCGAGGGCTTGAAGTGACCGACGGGGTAGAGAGAAAAGAGCACCAGCAGCAGGCGCCGAAGCCCTCCGCTGGCGAGGAGGGAGGAGCTGTTAGGGAGGAGGAAGAGGTGAAGGAGGGGATGCTCGTTCGAGTGACCTCCAAGTCTTCGCGCTACCGCAACCTCGTCGGGCTCATCGTCGCTGTCGTCGGGAACGGCAAGAGAGTTCGCGTGCAGTTTGCGGGGCTGAGGCAAACAGCCCTGCTTCAGGTCACAACAGCTTGAGATGTCCGATGACTTGATGCTGACGAGACTGGCAGAAAACTTCGATCCAAGCGGTGAAGCTCGAGGAGGATTGAATGGCAGAAAGTTAGGAGAGTAGAGCAATCCCTCTTTCTCCCGTCCTTCCCTTCCACCCCCTCACCCCTCCCCCTTCCCCCCGTCTCCTTCCCTGCTTTTCTTCTCCCTATCCTCTCCTCCCTCCTTTCCTTGTGTAAACTGGTCACTCCCTCATGTATAAGAGAATTCTTTCATACTGTACAAAGTAAAAATTGGCTTCAGCTCTAAATTGAACTCCAATCTAATCTAATCTAATCTGATCTAATCTAATCTAATGTAGTCGAGGGTTTGACCTAAGCTCTGTCCCTCTCGAAGGGCACAACGGCATTCGTCGCGTCATCATCTTTGTTGCTCTCTGCGATTTCGGTCCAAGCAGAAGCGATAGGCGTCAGCTTCTCCTCCGCCTCCTGCGTCTGTTTGTCTGCAACCTCCTCGTCCACCTGAGGGAGAGAGTAGCTGGACAGCAAGTCCACCTCACCCCCAGCTGCTTCTTCAGGCTCTACCTTGTTGCCGTCTTTGATCTCCTGCAAGAGCATCAGTCAGCTGACATCTCGCAAGTGCGTTGACGCAACTCACCTCTAAGATCTTCCTGATGTTCGTCTTGTACCGCCCTGCTATCTTTGACTTCCTCCTCTGTCTGCCGCTCGCGTCAACCACTCCATGGTGTGAAGCTGCTGCTCCCTCCTGCTCTTCTCCTCTTCCTCCCTCCCCTCCTCCCTCCTCCGACAGCTGCTGCACCAGCACGTTCGCCGTGAAACCAGAGCTACCAGCTCGAGTCACGAGGATCTCGGGCATGTCTTCATCCTCCTCCATCGCTGCCGTCGTGTCCTCGTCCCTTTGAGTCTCGGAAGGAGCATCGGCAGGGGTCGAGGAGTCCTCAGTTGGGGCGACTTTGGACTTGTTCTTGTCTCGCACGTACCTCCTGTACCTCTTCAAGGCCAAGAGCACGGCGAAGAGGGTCACAGCGCTGCACGTGTAGATCACGATCCACATGGTGCTCTCATTCGAAGACGAGCTGCTCCCCGACGGCACTGCTGTCTTGTCCACCCCTGGCGGTGTCGATGCTGCTCCTCCTGCTCCTGCTCCTGCTGCTCCTGCTCCCCCTGCTCCTGCTCCCCCTGCTCCTGCTCCTGCTCCTGCTATCGGAGTAGTGCTGACAGGAGAAAGCTGCACCTCTGTCATGTTCCCTTGCTTCCCGACTTCCAACTTGACCACGGAGACCTGGATGCCGACCTGCTGAAAGATGGAGCTGAAGCCAGAGGCTCCCACACCCTCCACCAGCTGCTGGAAGGAAACCGCGAACTGAGGAGAAAGAGGAATCACTGCCCACTCCAAGACGACGACAGCGTGCAGACTTCGCTTGTAGTTGTGCAGAGCTCGAACCCATGCCGTCGCCATGTCCTTCAAGGTCAACAACGAGGAGGGCATTCCAAGGTCTTTCGCTATCAAAATTTTGAGCTGGTTCAGCACAGCATCTGTGAGCTGAGTGGTCGAGACGCCAGAGAAGCTCAGGCGCAGCAGCAGCTCCGTGGTTGGGAGAACGTGGAAGGACTGCTCGGCAAACTCGCTGGCATGCCCATCGATGCAGGCGACTGCCTTGAGAGTCGTGTTGGTCGTGATGTACACGGTGACGTCAGCAAGCTGCGTTGGGAGCGCCGACGACCAGGTGGAGTTGAGTGATGTCTGCACGAGACACGTTGGAGTTACCGAGTCAACTGTCCAGTTGATGTAGGCTTGCGATGCATTGCAGCGGATCCTAACGGCGACGTAACCGACGTACTGGGAGTCGCCGTTGGACTCCTGAGTGACAGTGAAGGTCGGGGTCGGCACGGAGGAGAGAGGGGACAAGGGTTGAAGCTCGACAGGCGGCAGCAGCGTGAAGGAGGTCAGGTGGTTGCAAGCGCAAGTCACCGTCCCAACGTTGACTCGCTCCACCCGACAGCCGATCCCTGAGTACCCGCTGCCGTTCCAGTATACGCAGAGGTAGCTATCGCTCGCCGTGAGGACGGGGAGGTCGAAGAGGATGGGAGCACTCAGGTTCCTGACCTTCAAGGGGACCAGGTCCTGCGAGAGGGAGAGGGAAAGAGAAACCAGCGGCGACACCGGCCGCCAGGGCTCCATGTCTACAGCATTGCTCATCACGTCGCTATGCACATCAATGACCACGTTGTCTCCTAGCTGGAGGCTCTGCTGGAGGTTATCGGGAAACGCGAACTCCCCTGTAAGGCCGACGGTGGAAGCGAATTTGTCGACGTTCTTGGCGTACATCCTGGTGATCTTGTACTGGGAGGTGTTGGTGGAGATGGTGATGGGAGATTCTCCGGGCCACAACGAGGCTGACTGCAACTTCATGAGCTTGTACATCGCTTGCTCAAAGCTATTCATGACCGACGCGGCCACCCACGTCTGATTGGCAGCCTGCGCCTGTAAGATCTGAAAGAGCGACGAGTAGAGCGACAGAGCTGATTCACCGCAGACGAACTGGGTTTTGACTGAGAACAGGGTCTTGGAGTCGATCATCGTCTTGACTAGTGAGGTAACTTTGGTGATGTCTTCCGAAGATAGGGAAGGGATTTGTTTCAGAAGGTTCTTTCCGATGTTCAAAGCTTGGCAAGCAGTCGCAGGGTCAAAGAAGGCAATGTTGGCTGCGCTGACTAGGCTGGAGATCAGAGTCTCCGTGGACTTGAGCCACGAGCTGTAGTCAAGGATCCCTGAGTCCAACTCCAACGAGGCTTGTTCCGAACCAGCTCCGATGAGCAGTGAGCTCTCGTCCCACTGGCCTCGTCGAATGGCTGAGGTGATCATGCCTCCCAGCTTCGTCCAGTCCAGGCCCGTCTGGTTGGACAACAACCTTCTTCCTCTTTCCCTTCCATTCGACACACGGACTCTCTTCCAGCTGGTGACGGATCCTATCCTGCCTGGCGCTCTTACCATGCTGTTCTCGGAGCCCAGGGCGTCTTTCAGCTGCACCAGCAGCAACATCGTTCCCGCCTTGATGCATGGGATGTCGTTGTAGGAGGCGGTGGAGTAAGCCTGCCAGTCGGTTTCTGTCCCCTCGTTGTAAGAAACCCCGAAGCGATACTGCAGAGGTTCGTTGCTGCTCGCCCATCCGCTGCAGTAGAACCTGACGGTTTCAAATGGAGAGAAGGAGACGGTTCCTGCTGAGCCCGCCTGACAAGCTCCTGCCGCGTCATCATACACGCACACCTCACAGGCCCCACCATACGGAGGCTGCAGGACCGACATGGACAGGAACGCGCGGCCCACGAAGCCGTTGGCCGAGCAAGTGAGCGAGAGGCTGTAAGAGACTGCGGGAAGGAAGTAGTCGGAGGCAACGATGAACGTCGGTCCCTGAGCTCCCATCGGGAAGTTGGACGTGTCGTTGCCTATGGGCACGCTGACTGAATCCGCCATCATGGCCCACTGGTAGGAGGAGGATGCCGGGTCGCAGGCGCCCGAGAAGAGCTTTCGTCCCACGCTGGCGACATAAAGAGAGCCATCGGCTCCTCTGGTGCCTCCCTGGAAGTCGATGCTGGCGGTGGGGATGGGCTCCTCGTAGAGGGTGACTGGCATCGAGAAGGACGTGGGGATGCGGTTGGGCAGGCTCACTGTGACGTTGAAGATGTACTCCATGCCCGCCAGCACCGGCAACGTGCCAGGCGCGATGGTGACGATGGAGGACGAGGGGAGGCTGAGCACGTTGTTGTTCGAATCTCTGCAGCCTTGCGCGGAGAAACCATCCCAAACCGAGCAAGTCCAGGAGAAGACGAGGCCAGAAGCTGCTGTAGAGCTCTGATCAGGATCTCGTGACGACGACGCGTCCAAGACCAAGTTGCGAAGGGATGACGACTGGATGTGCGAGCCTCCCGAGATGAGAGCGACGAGCTGCTGGTTGCGAACGTCGACAGTGATGGAGCCCTTGGCAGTTCTAGAGGCATCTACCGTCATGCTCGCTGTGAACTCGAAGACGTAAGAGCTGCCGGCTTTAAGCACTCCAGCAGGGATGTAGAGCTGGGGCAGAGATGAGTTGAAGTATTGGGGATCAACTGACGGCCCTGCCGTCTGACCCCACGCAAATTGAAAGCCAGACTGCTCTACCGGGCAGGAGGAGAACTGAATCTCAGCCAAGACCTTGACATCTGCATTCTGAGTGGTGGAGATGTAGGGCGGTGAGAAAGAGATGACGGGAGACGGAGCTCGTCGCTTCAATACCCTCAGCGTGACGGGTTTTGAAACGGTTCCCAAGAAGTCAGTGGCGGTTACCGACAATACGTAGGTCTTGTCGAACACTTGCAGCTCTGGAGTTCCGGCCGTGAACGTCAGGTTACTGCTCGTAACTCCCGAGATGGCAGACTTGAGCGCATCGTCGTTGCTGCAGTCCCAGCTGAAGAGCACAGGCCGCTGACTTGAAGCCTCGGCTTGCAGCTGCAAAGGTGAGCAGGCGTCGACGGTGGAAGGACCTTTGAGGGAGACGGAGAGCGCAACTGGAAATGCTGGAGCCTTCACAGTCGAGGACAAGAGCCTGTTGGATTCGAATTCGTAAATCGGCGCGAGAGCTCCGTCCTGAAACCTCAAGACCGAGCCTGGGACAACAGAAGCTGTGCTGTCGAGACTGATCTGCAGCTGACTTGAAGTCGTCCACGAGCATTGAGCGCTGCCTCCAAGAGATCTCATGGTCTCGTCGAGCAGAGGGCAAGAGCTGCTGCCACTGGCGTCTACCACCCTCACAGCCTGCGGAGATGCGTCAACACTCTTCAGTCATTCCAACTCAGCACAGACCTGATCGAATAAGACGGATATCGATATCCCCTTGGAATCGAACGAGGCGCTTGTGACCTCTGGCGCCTTCCAGTAGCTGTAGGTCGTCGTGGCTTTGGTCGAAGAATCAGCTCGGAGAGCAACTGACAGGTCCACCGAGCTCCTTCCGTTGGAAAAGGGGCAGTTGGAGCATGTCGGGGGTTGAACCTCCAACACTGCGTCTGTCATGTTGAAGCTCAAGAGGCGGAGTGAAGTTGCCTGCAAGACGCCTGTCAGAGTCTATGTGGTCAGCCACAACGTGCATACCTGCACGTAGCCGAAAGTGACGACGATCGAATCGACGAAACTGAGTCCTCCTTGGGAATACGGGAAGTTTGTCAATCGGACCTTGACGGGCCCTGGGCCTGTGTAACTGCCAGCACAAATGGAGTAGACGTCCTCGTAGCAGGAGATCAAGATCTGACTGTTGAAGAGCTTGATTTGGAACGGAATGTTGACGGTCAAGCCGAGATTGTTCAACGTCAGTTCACCCGAAAGCTGTCCTGACATGCTCAACTTGGGCATCTTGAACTCGAGCTCCAAACGCGAGCCATCCGATGCGGCGAAAGCGACCCGTTGAAACTGCAGGTACGCCACGTTGTTCAAAGAAGCCGACGCTGACGCCCCCGAGGCAAACTCTTGATTGTCAACCACAAACGTGACGACGCCCTTCCCGTTCGAGTCTGCTTCTGACACGAGAGGGGAGGAAGAGTCGCCGCATCGACGATACAGCATGCAAGCGTCGCCAGTGTTACAGACAGCACACCAAAGTATGGATGAAATGGCTGGTGATGGTTTGACGTACTGGAATGTTGTGGTTGCAACTCTGTTAGATCGGATGGCTGAGGATTGCAAGGAGTTTCGGAAGGCGAAAGACACAACCTTGTCTCCGCTTGACCTCGGCGGCACTCGCACGGTAACTATGTAGTGATCCGACGCGCTTTGAATGTCCGCAACGTAGCAGGAGGTGCTGATACACTCCATGCCGTCAAACAGAACCACCAGGTCTTCGGGTCCATTCAGAGGTGGAAAGTTTGAAAGTTTGAACCTTGCACTCCGGCCATCGGCTGATTTGGTTTTGCCGTTCACAGTAGCCACGTTAGGACGAACCCAATCAATGGAAGGAAGCTGAAAGTACTGGAAAGTGAAGGACTGCTGAGAAAGTGCGGAGATAGAGGAGATGGAGCAACTGACTACTCCGACGTTGGGGGCAGTAGGAGCAACAGCAACAACTCTAACAGCAGGAAACACCTGCTGGTAGAACGTGGGCTGTACGCTCACAATATTAGCTGTTGAGCCCCCCACTGTAATGGCAAGCTGCTCTGGAAGTGTTGCGTCAAACCCAACGGCAACGACGGTGATCTGCGACCCTCCACTCTGAGGTCCATCGATAGGGGAGATGGTAACGCTGGGCGGGACCAAGCTGACCTGGAAGGCAACCGAATTCTGCAAAGAAAAGTCAAAGGCAAGAAAAACCATGGAGAGAGTTTTCATCAGCCTACCGTTGATGAGGAGAGCGAACAGCTGATTGTCCCAGGAAACTTGAACAAGGGAAGAGTGGCAACAATGATAGTCTTTCCTTGAGACACCCTCACGCTTTTCAACGTTCCGTTTTTCCCGTCACAGACAAACAAGGACTGGTAAGCTTCTTGCACGCAGTCAACACATGCAGCCGAGGGAAAGTTGTCGAGATAGATCTCCACATCTCGACTTTGCCCCAGGTAGAAAGATGTTGGCTGATACAGAAGAAGCTTGGAAGATGTGTTCGCCTTGAACGCAACAGTTGTGTTGATGTTGATTCGACTGTCGGTAAGGGAACGTATGCTCAGGATGTTGTTTCCAATCTTACAGGACGGGATTGCGCTGAGACCCAATTTCACGGTTGCAACGAGGCCTTGCGACTGGAACAGATTGACCGTCATCGGGTATTGATCCACATACACAATGAGGTCCGTCGATCGCACAAGCGGAGGGAGATTTTTGATACCAAGAACGAAATTATTTGAGACTGAGCAATCTATCTCTTCAGGAGAGATGGAGCTGACGGTTGGGGTAGGATCATCGATAACCAGAACTTTGAAAGTTGCTTCGTTCTGACCAGCACTTGAAGTCTCAAACACCCTCACTTGCAAGTATCCCATCGGCCATTGACCGTTTTGAATGGGAGACACTTTCAGGGCTGCCACAGTGCCATCAGAAGTGGAGCTGACGATCGAGCTCGCGATGATTCTCACGTCGAAGTCCTGCAAGACGAACGAAACCCTCGACTTGTTGAAGGGAAAGTCAAGCTTGGGGAAGTTCTTCAACGAGACGAGGACATCGAGATCCATGGAACGTGCTACCTCACGAGCAGACACAGACAGCACCGTCAGCGGTCCACTCCCGACATAAGTGAAGGTAAAGGATGCAGACCTTACAGCTCCTCCTGTTGACTTGACCGTGATCACTACTGACCTCTTGCTGCCGTCATATGACGGTGTCGATATGTAGATGACCTTGTTGCTGTAGTCCAGCCTGTCTACGCTGATGAATTGATTGTTGCATGTCACGAAGATGTCTGATGTATCCATCGCGTTGAGGGACTGCAGCTGAATCTTCACAGAGGTTCCTCCAGCTTCTGGTCCTGAAGACGGCGAGGCGGAGAGTATGCTCAAGTCCGGAATGTCATGCGACGCGATGCAGAATTGCAAGCTACATGTCTGACCTACTCAAGTCTGTGAGTAAGAGCACAAGGTCAGGGCAGGAACAAGCTCACCCGATATCGGTCTATCTAGCAGAGAGAGAGCGTCGCTGGTCAACGCGAACGAGTTGCAGTACGAGTCCCAATTGCAGGACTCTTGCGACGAGATCGCCGTGGTCAACTGGAACTTGGCCAGGTTGCTAGTGATGATGAGGGACTTTGACCCTGCGGTGAGACCAGAGCTGAGCTGGACTTGGAAGGAAGTTCGATTGCAGTCGATAGCAGACGGAGAACACGAGGAGACATCTCGGATCGAAAGCAGGCTGACCATATTGCCGTCATACATGGCCGTTACGTCAGTAGTCTTCAGCCCCTGAGGGCAGTTGGCGCACAGCACCGAAACCAAGACATCGACTGCGACAGCTCTTCCCCATAGGAAGAAGGAGGTCGGCAATGCAACTGGATCGATGCCGAGCAAGCGGACAGAAGTCTGCGAAAACAAAGTCAGAGGAAGAAGAGCCTGGGAGCTCTAGACATCTCACCGGGTCGTAAATGTCAATGGTAAAGGTCAAGATGACTGCAGAAACAGGTTGAAACTGCAGCTCGACCGTGTGTTGTCCAGGCATCAAATTCTGAGGCAAGGTCACAGAGATCTGAACGCTTGCTGCATCAATCCGCTGCGTTGAAGAAACTGATGAAGGAAACCTCGTGCCGCCTCCATCGATCACAGTCACAGTCATGCTCGCTACATCATATCCGCTTGGAAAGTTGCCCAAGATGATTGGAGGAACCAACGAGTTTTTGTTCGGGCATGAGACAGGCACCGGGGGAACGAGAGCTACTTGCGCTTCGCTGATTTGATTGAAGTCAAATGTCACGGCATCCACGCACGGCAGAGGGCATGTGCTAGGAAACACTGTGACTAGAACACTTCCCGGCTGTGTCTGTGGAGTGACGAAGCTGAGCACAGTCTTGACAGGCGTGGATGAAGCATCCACTGTCACAGCTGTGTCGTCGAGGAGGTTTCCTGCAAAACTGACTGAAACCTGAGATGGAAACGGGAAGTACATGATCTGAAGATACACTTCTACTCCTCCGCTAGACTTTCCTTGGGATGGAAGTACAGATCCTGACACGACCAAGGGTGAAGTAGCGACGTAAGTGTATTGAAGGGTGAGGTCAACCGGTCCCAAGATGGAGACGTCAAAGACGTTGGAAGCGAGCCCATTCAGATTCACTGCTGGGGTCTTGATCGACAACTTCGTCTCTTGATCGTTGGAGTACAACAGGAAGACGGTGCCGAAAGCAAAGATTTGCCCGGAGCTGTCAGTGAAAGTCACCGAAACATCATTTGCGCTGCCAATTGTAGGATAGCGATATACAATGACGTCTACGAAGTCACCGCCAACATCTGGACCCTGAGCATCGGTCAAAATCTCGACTGTCGGCTGGATATCGTCGTAGTAAGAAAGTGAGAAGCAGACGAATCCAGAGCCGCATTCCTGCAAGCAGCTCTGCCTCGAACAACATGAAGTCGAACATGACTGACTAGTTGGCAAGCCTGTCGTAGAGACAAACCCCAACACCGATGATGCCGAGTCACTTGGCGGCACAATGATGATGAAAGCTCCAGAATTTGCAATTTGGTCTACGGAAGAATGTACAATCGTAACAAGACTATCCTGCAAAAAAACCTGCCAAGACGTCAATTTCAATTACTCTTTTGCAGTCCAAACGCACCTTTGCGGAGTACTGAGCGGATGCGACCACGTTCTCTGCGACGATTCGTATCTAGGAATCAACAAGTAAACAAACAGCAATCTGGTTGATGATTGATGTACCTGGCTTGCTTTTGACATGGGGACGTTCAACCCTCCCATGGCTCTTGACGACAATACAGGTGAAGAATCCAACAACTCAATCTTAACAATCTTGGGTTCAGACAAAGCCACAAAGCTGAACGGAGAAGAGACAAAACTGTGGCACTCAAGTCAAAAACATAAACTGGTCAATAACGATGCACTTGCCTGTTTGAATAGAGAGCATGTTTCACCTTCATGTTTGCCAAACCTGTTTGTGCTTGATTCTGATTTGGCGACTGGAAGTCTATTTGCACGTTTGGCAGGTCAGAAGTGGCTTGAGCCTTCAGTTCCAATCGCTGCACCGCAGTACTCAACATTGTGCCGTCATTCATCAGAAATTGTATGACGAAGTCCGAGGGCGAAGAGACAGGAGGAAAATTCTGAATAAGCACCCTGATGTTTGAAGAAGTTTCCACATATGCTTCTGTCGGGAACAATTTGAGGATCGCGGGCAATGGTGCAACAGCGTACTCAAACTGAGTCGGGAAAGCTATCTTCCACTGCTTGATAGGTGACAAGATGAAAAGAGACAGTAGAATTGTTTTGGGATAATTAGTTGAAGGAATATCAACTTTCACTAAACTCTTCTTTGTGCTCTTGTCAAGGACTTGAATCGATTTTGCCGAAACATTCTTCCCAAAGTCAACAAGGACGGAGGTGATGTTCTGATCCAAGTTGTCGACTTCGATGGCCATTTCAGTTCCTCCATAAAATCTGCACGATTGAGGATTAAAATTGCTCACTACTGGGTTCAAGTCTGTCCGCACTGAAACTTGAAACTCTAGAATCTTCTTGTTACAAACCCCGAGGTTGCAACCAATCACTGTCAGATTGTGCTCTTGAGCCAAATTTGCGATGAGGATGAAATTCACCATCAAAAGATTCTCCCCACCAGAGATGACTCGGTTGAAAACCACTGAAGATGTGGTTGCGTTTAGGGTGGACAACACTTTGATCTGTGTGATGTTGGTGTAGATACCATAATCATTGATGGCCGCCATCATCTTGGTGGATCGAGCCGAATAAACCCAGGAAGGAATGACGTAGCTCAGCGTGATTGCTTGTTGTACAACGCATGGTGTGCTCAAAGCGATCATGAAGTTCGGCTGTCTAGTTGCCCAGACCTTCACGTTTCCTGAACTATATTGTGTAGCGTCATATGGAAACTGCATGAAAGTATTCGACAAGTCTGACATGACCATGAAATTTGGGATTGTGCTGGCACTGACGTTAGTGTTCTGAGCAAACGATAACGCAACTTCGCTTGGACCACTCACAACCCTAAAATTCTTGAGTTTTACTTGGACGATTTCTTGCTTCGTACATTGATTTTCTCGTTTGAATGAGTCGACAAGAGGCGGAGTCGTCGGGATTGCTTGGCATTGCAGAACTAAAGAATTCGAAACCTTCTGAGCCGCCTTTACAGAAACGCTGACTGGTCCAGGTTGACATGCTGGTAATATAAAGGTGATTTTCCCTACGATCGAGCCAACTGATCCAACAGTAAAGCTGCTGTAGTTCAACAAGACGCTATTCAAGCTGCCCTGCACGTTCACGTAGAACTCGTTTTGAGGGATAGACGACGGAAGTTTGCTCAGGAAAATTGTGACCATCTGCCCGCCATCAGAGTAACTCCATGTTGGGCTTGTATAGGAGATCTCGGGCTTGTTCGTATCGATGTAAGTGAAAGGGATCGCCACAGCGTTCTGAGAAGAGAAAGATGATCTGATAATGATCGAAGTGACTCCTTCTTTGGATGCTTGTGGGACCTGTGCATGTAGCATTACGATTAAAATCTAAATGATGATCCGTACCTGAAACTCAATCTGAGTTTCCGAAGAATCCGACAGGATCAACAGGGGCCAAATTCGGACGTCCATCTGCACGACCAAGTCTTTCACCTGAGTTCTCGTTAATAAGCAAGCAAGAGATAGATCGTAACCTCACAGTGTAAACGATAGGAAAGTTCGACAAGCTTGCTCGTACAGTACATCCTCCTTCCAAACTGCAACTGAGCGAGTTTGAGTCTGTGGATATGCTGTTGACCTTGATCGGGTCATTCAAGTTGTCAGGCACGTATGTGAAGTTTGCAGAGATGCTAAAATTGAAATTGTTTCCAAAAGATATTGTAATCAAAGCGCGCGTTTGTTTGGTCACGTTCAGTTGTGGTGTCTTGAGGACCATTATCATATAATCTTTCATGACAGAAGCATCCGTCATGAGTTCATTCTGGACGTATTGTTCCGAGGTCGTGATAACGTTCTTGTACTTCGAAAACAGGGTCCGAGTCGTGTTGGTCATGTTGTTCCAAACATTAGATGAGACCATGATCTGGTTGTAGGTGCTGTCTTGATTGATCCAGCTTTGAAGAGGGATCAACCAGAAACTCGTGACGGGAACAGAATCAGAGCCAACCCTGACTTCCGGAAGAATCTGATATCCTTGCGAAGTGAACGCTCCAATCTTTGTGATTCCCATGACGACGAAAGTTCCTCCTCGAGAAGGACCTTCACTCGGCAAGTAGTCTACGACGGCAGGGGTGAATCCTTGTCGGAATTCTAGTAGGACTTTGCTTTGACCGGATGGAAAGTCTGAGGTCGTTACCTCCCCAACCCTTTCTGACTGATAGAACACAACTACACTCAAAGGGATCCTGTCGCCTGCCTGCAAAGCTTCGATCGCGAAATTCACAAGGACCGAATCCCCAACGTTCTGAAACGTGCAATTGTACTCCCTCTCTACAATGAGTTGGAGATTGTCAAAGGACCACCCATACTTCGGTCTGAGGTTCTTGATTTGGAACGAAATCACGTGAGACTTTCCGGTTTGTAGCCAAAACTTCGAGACACCATCGATGGCAAAGGAGGAGTACACGATGTAAGGTGAAGGAGGAAGAATGTAGTTCCAGGTACTATTTAGCTTTCCTCCTGGGTATTTGACCACTAACTCCAAGTCTCCAGCTTTTGACGTGGGCAATTCAGGGAGAAGGACGTCAATAGAGACCTTTGTTCCAAGGATCACCCAGCCGTTGACTTTACAGTTTACACCTGCGAGGGAAATGTTGAGAGAGATTGCACTTGTGGCACCGTTGATGACCATGCTTATTGACTGACCGGCAGATCCAGGGTTAATCATGCCGGAGTTTGGTGAGACAGATACTATGCTCATGCCAACGAACAGGAAAGAAATGTCACTTGCGACAGCAAGGTTTCCTGATATGTACATCACGATGTCGGCAACTCCCTCTTTAGCAGCCACAGGCACAAAAATGGAGAGTACGAACAAATCATAAGAGTTGGAAGTTCCCGCGGTCTGTTTAGTGAGAGTGAAGTATTGAGATTGCCTATACACACCATCCGATCGAAAGAAAACTTGGATTGTTGAGATGCTTGCGGTGTACAGATTGTACAGTCCAGCAGAATACCTGGTCCTTGGCCCCAGAAAATCCCTCAACTGGATATTCACAAAATAACCTCCCGCCATCTCTCCCGAAGACGGACTGATGCTTTCAAAGACGATCTGGGGGTACCCTGTATTGATCTCAATGGGTAAAGCCACTCTTTTCCATGGATTCTGCTTAATAGATACTTGCAAGTTTCCCTTCACCGAGTTTGCGAATGCTGAGAACAAAACTTGACTGCCAAGGATTCGACTAAGGTGGATGGTGAAAAAAGCAGATCTCAGGTCAAATGCCCAGTCCGTGGCATTAAGTGAGATTGTCAGGTTGGGGATGACAAGAGAGATAGCCAATTCCTCCCAAGACAGTTGGAGTGGCAAGCTTGTCAGTATCAAACTCAAGTCCTTTGTCACCTGATCTCCTGACCACACATCAAAAGTCCTTGTGGTTGAATTACGCAGAATGAAGTAGACTGGGACAGATGACGGTGAAAAGATAACTGGCAGGATGTTAAAGTCCGACTTCGACGTCTCGCAATCAACCGCAGGGCCGAGCTCATTTACTGGGCACACCATGAAGAAGTAAGTTCCTGGGTTCTTCAACGAAGTATTTGTAAAGGAGTACTGGAATTGACCATCAGCGGTCAAAAGAAACTGCAGATCCAGACACTTTCTCCACACCACACATCGCTCGCTCATGTCTGCACAAGTAGCTGCTGTGATCTGAAAACAGGTCAGCGGCATTGCCTCATCTCCATACCCAGTGTCAGCAGGAAGACTCCATGTCAATAGGACATGAACGGCATCAGTCTCTCTCGTTGACAATCCAATGGTAGAATTGGGCTTCCCCGCAACTCGAAAGTTGTATGGAAATGACCATGGCCCTATGATAATGCTGCCAAACAAAATCAAAACAAGATTCTAAGTAAAAGTGAAAAAACAACATTCATGCAAGGAAAAGACAAGTATTACACACCTGTAAATCGCCCTTGCTCTGATGGACACGTTCTGCCCTCTGATGAGCAAAATTTTACGAGATGAATTTTTCACGAAGAATTCAGACTCTCTATAGTTCAACCACGAGATAAGGAAAGTGAAGGTGTAGTCCGAGGTTTGAGTCTCACTGTGTGGATTGATTTCAGTGAAGGAGACGCAATCTGACTCATTCACGTCTGCAATTGCACGGCAAAGTTCGAATTCATATTCAGTGATGTGCTGTGATCCGCTGTTGTTGCTTTCAGGGGGAAGAAGGTGCACAAGAAGAATTGATTCGGATGCTGTTGAGCTGAAGTTGAACTGAAGAGAGCTAATGAAAGGTAAAGATACATCAATCGCAAAAGTGCCCGCAAACTTGACTGACTGCGGAGAACTGGATCCAACGAGGTTCTTTGCTTGAACTGAAACGCTGTAAAAGCTCTTCCAGCTTGTCAGCCTTAAATCTATAATACAAGATCCGTTCGAGCAATCCCTAGGACTGACGGAAAGCTCTGAAGGCACACAAGCATCTGTTTTACACTCTACAATGGTGACAACAAAAGAAAAATTGAATTGGTTCGAAATTCCACTATAGCTGTCTTCAATCCATCCATGAGTCCACACCACTTCGACAATGGCGAAGTCTTTCTTGTATGACATCAAGGTAGACGGTGGCGGCGGTGATGCCACGAAGTAAATCGTCAAGTTTCGCGGTTGTGATGTCAGAGAGTCGTTTGCAGCCATCAGACCATCGTCAGTCAAGGTCACCAACACAACCACCTTGGCATCAAGACCCTTGAAGTTCTGTAGAATGAGGGTTCCATTGGGAGTCAGCGTCAGAGAAAGGTTATCCCACCTTGAAGCAGACACAAGGTCGAAGCTCAGCGTCTGATCCGCCTCGTTGAGTGCTCCGGAGCTGATATTGAACACCACACGTGCCATTGTCATGTAATTGGAGTTAGATGGAATGACTAGGACGGGTTGAATGCTAAAGTAAGGCATGTCATTCACCGAAAGAACGAGTACAGTCAACAACCGGGGAAGTGAAATGTTTTGTCCACCATTGTCAGTTCCACCATTGTCCATCAACGAAACATTCCATATTGTGTCACCAGAGTAATCATCGGCTGGCCATAATTGCAGAGTACCGTTAGAAAACAACATTGGCACAAGTTTGAAGTGTGAAGCATCACTGAACTTCCAAGGAGACATCACGAAATATACCTGCTGCCACTGCTCATTGAGAGGTCCAGCACTGATATTGGTGGCAAAGTGTGAGATTTGAGTAAGACCAGAGTCCTCAAGTATGGAGACCGAGGATGGCATATCAAATGCAGGGGCATCATTGACTGGAACGACGTGGATATCCAATTCAAATAGCGTCGTGGTGTAATTATGCTGATCAGCCGAGATCTGGACAATCCATTTAGAGTCTCCATTCAGGAATGCAATCGTGTCTACAGTCAGGAGGCCGTTGCTGTCCAATACAGGAAAATTTCGGAACATCTGAAGTGACCCACCACCAAAACTGATGGAAACTTTCCATGAAACACCAAATGCCTCCAGTCCTTTGATGAATTGAGGCTGTAGGACAGTAAGCCTAAACAATTCGTCGTGCGGAAGCTCAAGCAGTTTGAGGGAACTAAAGTAATCGTTGTCTTGTTTAGCTGTACTAAGGAACTGAGTCCAATTGAAGAATGAAGAACCTGATGGAGTTGTTTCAAGCAAAAACTGCATAGCACTCGTCACATTTGACGACGTTGATGACACGTTGAACGACTCTGTCGAGCTTGGCGCTGGCGTACTCGCCTGGGTCGTAGACGACGCTCCTGTCGTCGTGTACAGCTTGCTGTCTATCGCAGTCGTCGTCGACGTTGATGACACGTTGGATAGCTCTGTCGAGCTCGGCACTGGCGTGCTAGTCGACGACTCCCACGTCGCTGATGTCTCGATGCCTGCGCTTGAAGTATTTCCGACAAGATAGCCGTCAACACTTGTCTGCCAAGACGGCGTGCTTGGCGCTGGCGTACTCGCCTGGGTCGTAGACGACGCTCCTCCCTCGCCTGCCCCCGTCGTCGTGTACAGCTTGCTGTCTATCGCAGTCGTCGTCGACGTTGATGACACGTTGGATAGCTCTGTCGAGATCGGCTCTGTCGAGCTCGGCGCTGGCGTACTCGCCTGGGTCGTAGACGACGCTCCTGTCGTCGTGTACAGCTTGCTGTCTATCGCAGTCGTCGTCGACGTTGATGACACGTTGAACGACTCTGTCGAGCTCGGCACTGCCGTGCTTGGCGCTGGCGTACTCGCCTGGGTCGTAGACGACGTTCCTGTCGTCGTGTACAGCTTGCTGTCTATCGCAGTCGTCGTCGACGTTGATGACACGTTGGATAGCTCTGTCGAGCTCGGCACTGGCGTGCTAGTCGACGACTCCCACGTCGCTGATGTCTCGATGCCTGCGCTTGAAGTATTTCCGACAAGATAGCCGTCAACACTTGTCTGCCAAGAAGGCATGCTTGGCGCTGGCGTACTCGCCTGGGTCGTAGACGACGTTCCTGTCGTCGTGTACAGCTTGCTGTCTATCGCAGTCGTCGTCGACGTTGATGACACGTTGGATAGCTCTGTCGAGCTCGGCACTGCCGTGCTTGGCGCTGGCGTACTCGCCTGGGTCGTAGACGACGTTCCTGTCGTCGTGTACAGCTTGCTGTCTATCGCAGTCGTCGTCGACGTTGATGACACGTTGTACGACTCTGTCGAGCTCGGCACTGGCGTGCTAGTCGATGACTCCCACGTCGCTGATGTCTCGATGCCTGCGCTTGAAGTATTTCCGACAAGATAGCCGTCAACACTTGTCTGCCAAGACGGCGTGCTTGGCGCTGGCGTACTCGCCTGGGTCGTGGACGACGCTCCTCCCTCGCCTGCCCCCGTCGTCGTGTACAGCTTGCTGTCTATCGCAGTCGTCGTCGACGTTGATGACACGTTGGATAGCTCTGTCGAGCTCGGCACTGGCGTGCTAGTCGACGACTCCCACGTCGCTGATGTCTCGATGCCTACACTTGAAGTATTTCCGACAAGATAGCCGTCAACACTTGTCTGCCAAGACGGCGTGCTTGGCGCTGGCGTACTCGCCTGGGTCGTGGACGACGCTCCTCCCTCGCCTGCCCCCGTCGTCGTGTACAGCTTGCTGTCTATCGCAGTCGTCGTCGACGTTGATGACACGTTGTACGACTCTGTCGAGCTCGGCACTGGCGTGCTAGTCGATGACTCCCACGTCGCTGATGTCTCGATGCCTGCGCTTGAAGTATTTCCGACAAGATAGCCGTCAACACTTGTCTGCCAAGACGGCGTGCTTGGCGCTGGCGTACTCGCCTGGGTCGTAGACGACGCTCCTCCCTCGCCTGCCCCCGTCGTCGTGTACAGCTTGCTGTCTATCGCAGTCGTCGTCGACGTTGATGACACGTTGGATAGCTCTGTCGAGCTCGGCACTGGCGTGCTAGTCGATGACTCCCACGTCGCTGATGTCTCGATGCCTGCGCTTGAAGTATTTCCGACAAGATAGCCGTCAACACTTGTCTGCCAAGACGGCGTGCTTGGCGCTGGCGTACTCGCCTGGGTCGTGGACGACGCTCCTCCCTCGCCTGCCCCAGTCGTCGTGTCTAAGTTCGTCGTCGAACTTACTATCTGTGAGATCCACGTGGCAGTTGATTCCAGTCCTGGGAAAGATGCGTTTGATAGAATAAATGAATGATTCGTTGTGCCAAACAAATCCATAAAATTGGAACCATTAGAAGATGACATGGATGAACCATATATAGGCGTGCTTGAAAAATCCATTGTGGTACCTGTCACAGCAACATCCAAAAAGGAGAAGACAAATTGAACAAGGGCACAGAACAAAACATTCCAAACCAACCCTCAAGGCATATGCACTCCCCGTCCCACCCGCCGCACCGCCCGTGCCCCGAGCACGTCGCGTTCGCGCTGCACGACTCGTTGCACCCCTGCCCGTACTCTCCCGCCCTGCACGCTAGGCAGCCCGGCCCCCCGTGCTCCCCGTCGCACCCTCCGCTTCCCGCTCCCGTCGCCTCTCCGCACCGCGCCCCGCCCCACCCCTCAAGGCATATGCACTCCCCGTCCCACCCGCCGCACCGCCCGTGCCCCGAGCACGTCGCGTTCGCGCTGCACGACTCGTTGCACCCCTGCCCGTACTCTCCCGCCCTGCACGCTAGGCAGCCCGGCCCCCCGTGCTCCCCGTCGCACCCTCCGCTTCCCGCTCCCGTCGCCTCTCCGCACCGCGCCCCGCCCCACCCCTCAAGGCATATGCACTCCCCGTCCCACCCGCTGCACCGTCCATGTCCAGTACAGTTCACCTCGGGGGAACAGGTTTGTTGGCAGGATAGACCAAAGTTATTTGTTTCACATGCGATCTGATTCAGGTTTAAGTTTTCTTCCTTTTGTTCTGTCAACATATGTTGGGTTGCAATAGCTATGGAAGAATTGTCTGACTTTTGTGTACAATTTACGTTTGTCTGATTTGTTATGTTCGTGCAGGATGCCGTTAATATGTACATGCTGATCAATAATATCATAGTTTTTTGGTCTGATCGTATTATTGAAGCTCGTTTTCTCAATGTTTTTTGAGAAGTATGGTACTCCTGAAATCCACATGAATTCTTGACAGAAGCATTCATGATTTATTTCTTGCTCTTCAGCAACTCTCAACTGCAATATTGTATCGCACGTATGTTGATGTCTGATATGAATTTCTCTCAACACCACTATCCTCCGTTCTTTTCTCTTGCCTTCGCTTCTGATGGATCGAGCATTTCCTTCTTTCCCTTCACCAGCTCGGGAGGGCTACCCTACCCCCTGTTCCTCGCAATCCATGTTGGCTTCCACCTAGTACCTTTCAATTTACTTGAAAGTACCCCTACTCGGCAAAGTGAACAGTTGCTGGTGATTAACCCCTACCCTCCCATCAGCATCTGCTGGTAACTGACCCCTACCCTCCCATCAGCATCTGCTGGTAACTGACCCCTACCCTCCCATCAGCTGCTGGTTACTTATATTATTTTATCTTCGTTGACCCCTACCCTCTAGTTTTCATCACCCCTACCTTGTTCAAAAGATTCTCCCTTCCTTGTGGTGCCCTACCCATTGAAATACTGTGAGTTGCTGGGTAACAGACCCCTCCTCATGGAGTATCACTTGAACACCCCTACTGCTTTGACTACCCACCCCTTAATCGACACCATGAAGATCATCTCTGTTGGAGATGCTCCTCGCAAGGTACTTTTATTCCATTCAAAGGGTGGGTAGTAGCAGACTTCGCACGGGTGTAAGAGACCGCAAAAGGTTTGTAAATGATCAGGTAGGGGTCCAACAGAACCGGGTACAGAGAGCGAGTTTTTGCGGCCGCCTCGTCTTTTTACTCAAAAGTCAGTACGAGGACAATGGCATGCGAGTTGAGTAAAACAGGATCGGATGATCACTTACGGTAGTACCGTAGGCTTCGCAGCCGGGCCCGGGGACCAGTGACTCCGTGAGCCTCCGACGGAAGGGGCCGCGCCGGGGAGCTCGCGGGTTGCGGCTGGCAGTGCCGCATCGGTTGAAGATCTAAGTTCAAGGCAAGGCTTTGACCGTCACGCGGCGGGACGGGACGGCGGGACCCCCCGGGGGCCCGAGATCACTGATCTCAGGGCCGGGACTCACGGCGGTGGGCCCGGCAGGGCGGCCCGGCCCGGGGGCCACCGTGACTGCCAGCCTGAGAGTGAGTCACACTGGTCGTGACTCCCGTCGCCGCCGCCGCCGCGCCCGGCCCGGGCCGGCCCGGCCCCCGCCGCTGGGAACGGCGGCGAGTCTGAGTCCCTAAAATCAGGCCCCCAGTTTACTCAGCAATTCAAACGGGCGGCGGGCCGCCGTGACTAACTTCAGTCGGCGGGCGCTACTGATGGCATCGTTTCCGGAGTCCCCGCCTCCTCAGTGACACGCTTCGCTACACCGTGCATTGAATCGGAACTTTGGCAAGCCTGAAGTTTGAAGTATTAACAGGCTGTTCAAGTTGGTGACTATGCGTTGGCCCGGACTCCTGATTATACCTTCGGAGTTCAGTTTCTGATTCTGATCAGACTTTGACTAATGCCGGGTCACCGTTTCCATAACCAGCCGCGAGCGGCGCGGCGGCACTGCCTCAGGGCACCTCACGGTCAAGGCTTTGACCCGGCCGCCAGGGCAGCGGCGTCAGTGCCCGGCCCGGGCCGCCCGGGAGCCTGCCCCCGGCGCCGTGCCCCGGCCCGTTACTAAGTTACGGTAAAGTACGGCCCAGCCTCACTAGAGACGGTTCAGAAGTTGAAGGCACGGCCCTACCCCACTCTTCAAGTGCCTCCGATCCCTGGTGTACACTACCCCTCCCCAGTACCCCCGGCACCGGGTGACTAGGAGTCTGGCAGCATCATCGTTGCCTCGCTTCTCATGTTCCTTGCCAGGACCGATAAGCTTCGAAGCTCTCGCGCCTGGTGGCTGCTGCTGCTGTTGTAGCTCCTCTTTCCTTTGCAGTGCCACTGCTCGTCCTTCTCACAAGTTCCTCCTGCAGTTCCTTTGAAGTTTACTCATTCAGCTGCCGTACCCCTCCCACTCGTTCCTCTGCGTTGCCCCAGCTGCCCGCTGCCGCTGCCATAGTGTGCCCTGCCCACACTGCTGCTCTCCCTCCACTCATCATCGTAGATATGTCCAGAATATTGTATATTGTTATTCCTCTCGCAAATCAGATTGATGTTGTTTCTTGCCTCTCTGTGAGTGTCTCGTTCACGCCAAGCAAAACATGTGAGAATGTTCATAGATTGCTCCGTGTGATGTCCTACCTGTCTGGGTTCTAGACCTTTTGAGACATCTTGATTATCGTTTGACCTTGGTTTCACTTCTAAACGAGGCATAACAGCTTCTTTTGTTTCTCAAGGTATCAGATGTCGAATTATTTGAACTCTTCGGTGGGCGGACAGGCGGCCAATGCCTATGGCGCGTGACTCTTGCTCTCCTGGTACACAACAAAACTGATTTTTTCCTTTAGATAAGACAAGCATGGACATAGATGCGAAGTTCCTTCGCGAAAATGAAATACTTGAGCTGCAGGTAAGGACAATCGCGCGATTGTCTTGGGATCTAAATCTTTGAAGCATGAGCTGAAGAATAGCCGGCATGAGGAGGAGAGACTCAAGATTTCAATTTCGGTTGGAGTGAGCCAATTTGGTTCTTACTAAACTGTTGCAAGATGCAAGAAGGCGCGATTCACCGCAATCAGCAACAGCTGCAAGAGTTCAGGTTTTCGATGGCTTTGTCTTTGGCTGGGTTTGATTTCTGCGTTTTGTGCATATAATTGTTCAGGCTCTACATGTCCAAAAGAGACGCCCAGATCAGGGACATATTGCAAGCAGAGAATCGTCGCTTTCAGGTAAAATGTCTGTGGAACACTTTTCTTATTTGACAACCCGGCTAGAATGTCCTTGAGGAGTACAAAGAGCGATTTGCTCGTGAACGTGCAAGGTTACAGGAAGCCATCCAGACTTCAAGCAAGTGCATTCGTGTTGTCTCTGAGATTTTGCCAGAATGCCTGGGTAAATTTTTCATTCTGCTGCGTTTTACAATGCTAAACGTCTTTGATAGCTGCAGAAAAAGAATTATTTGAAACCCCCATCGAAAGCATTCCCAGACAATCCGTCAATCTCCCAGCATGGACAACTTCTCTCAGGTTCTTTTCGTTGAACATGCGACGTCGGTTCACGACCTTTGAAGCATGGATGATTACAGCCTAGGGGGTTCACTTGGAGGCTCTATGCTCTCTGAGAAGGTATGCCCAGACAGTGATGTCAACTTGGCCAATGACGTGGTTGTAGGCGAGCAGGAGTGAAACTATGTTCACTTGAGACCTTATGTCAGTCCCGGAGTGATCTGAAGCTTGAACTCTTCCATAGGCTCAGACTCCTTGGAAGGGCCACTGAAAGAATGGACCAAAGTTTTAATATTTAAAAGGGAGGATAACACCTACATGAATAGAATAGCGCCTTCTGTGCGTTACAATGAAGTCATTCATTCATCCAGCTTTGAAGGGTTCTCCCTCAACGTGGATGAAAACTCCTTCGTCTGTTGGTAGAGGGTGGAGATTTCTTCTGTTGAATTCGTTATCCTGTGAAATGAATGAATAAAATAGACTTACGGCTTCTTCGGAGCAGACTAACCATGGTTTTCTTTCTTCAGAATACTTTCTTTGGATATCTGCCACTAGGTCTTGAAATCTTTGCAACATATCAATTTTCATGTGAACAACCCCTCTCAGCCATTACAACCTTTCATGCTCTGCATTCCATTTCTGTTGGAAGCTTTCTTCCTGTTGGACATAAGCCTCCTTCATCCTAGCGATTCACAATCAGGATGTCAATCGTTTCTGATCCTTCGAGCTTTGAACAGCTCTCACATCTTGAGTTCGTCGTGACTTGCTTGAGATGCTTGTTCGAGTTGTTGTCTATCATCGATTCATGATCAGAACGATTCAGGGAAACGAACATCAATCACAGGTAAGTTGCCAGGTTCTGTCGTTCCTTCATGGACTTTTGAAGTTCAGACTTGAGCCTGACAAAGAATAAAATCGCTGATGAAGTATTCATCTTTCAATACCTTGCGATCTCCTCCTCCTGCTTGGAGATCAATTCGGCTGCATCTGAACTCATCCCTGAGCGCAACTACGCATATCAGCAACCTTCGTGCCATGATGAATATGATTCAAATGCAATAAAGAAACAAAATGTTGACGAAGACATATCAACTCAACTATTGTGAAACTATTGAATCAGATGGGAAAGAAAACGAGCATTGAGATCACGAGGAAGCAAGAGGAGCATGAAGATGATATGGGAGGAGGAGGATCATGACGATAATGGGAGACGGAGACGGGGACGGGATCAGGTAGGAGGTTGGCTGGTCGGGAGATGGCATGGTGGTGGCGGGGCGGGTTCAGATTCATTAACCAACACTTCCAAAGTTTGTGAAAGCAAAGAATAAGGTTTGGACATTCAAAGTTTGAACATCAAAGTTTCTAAGTTTCGGCTTGGTGGCTATGGATGACCAGGTCGGCGATGGTAGCGCTGGCTGCAGTGGCCGGGCTGAGCTGGTGGAACATGGCGATGTTTGCACACCTTTCCTCGAGCATGCTGCATCGATCATCGTCCCTGGACGCCAGAGCACTCCGATCGCTCTCGGAGACTGCGAGAATGCAGGGGATCCTTCGCAGGATGACGAAGGAGATGGAAGGTAGCCGGTGGCCGGAAGGGCTACGAGGAGGAGGAGATGTAAATACCGATAACGCCCTGGTTGGTGGCTCAACTCTGAATCGGGTTGGAGGATCAGCAAGATTGGGAAAGATAGAAGGAGGGGGGGGGAGGAGGGGGAAGTGGAAGCAACTTTAACGTCGTGGCTGATCAACCAGCGCTGGATCAAGAGGAAAGGCTGACAGGAGGAAGGGAAGATAGGAGCGCTCATGAATACCTTGCTACCGACTCAGCTCATCATGCAATAAGTCAGATTCGTATGTCAGAAGCGCCAGGGAACGCAACTAGAGCGATGACAGCTACTCTGTTTGTGTCCAACCCTCGTGGACAGCAGCTCCTCAAAGATCTCCCTATAGCTGTAGTGGCCTACAACAGAGAGATGTATTTGCGAAGGTTAGGCCGTGAGGGGATAGCTTTCTTGGAGCTCTTGACCTGAGTGGTAGGTGCCTGACGTCGTTGCTGTCTGTGCGAGGTGTCAAACGCTCGAGCATCACGGTCTATCAAGATGGCTTCGAAGCATCGACTTCTCAGGTAAGGACCAAGGTTTTTCATGGATGGGTTGACGACCGAGCTGCAGGCTGCCACCTCCATGGGCGTCGCGATAAAGCATCATGTCAGAAAAGGTTCCGAGAGGTCTTGCTTTCGTCGGTCGTGAATTCTTCTCTTGCAGAGCTGAAAGAATCTGCCGCCTACATTGCAGACCATTACAAGTTCGTTCTGAGTGATGTCTTTGCCGACGAGTCAGTGCAGTGAGTGACTTGTCTTGCGAATCCAGATAACCTTCAACCCTGAACCTCTACATCCCTCCTTGCGTAGGTTCTGCATTGTCGTAGAGGAAGACATGGTCTTCGCCCCTGATTTCCTGGAATTCTTCCTTCTGTATGCACCAGGAAAGTGAAAGAGAAGGAAAACAGTTGTCCTCAGCATGACCTTATTGTAGTGATGAAAAAAGACGCCACCGTCTACTGCGTCTCAGCCTACAACGACAATGGCTTCGAGACGCTTGCCCTGGACTCCAGTCAAGTCTATCGGACTGAATGGTTCATCGGGCTGGGCTGGCTGGCCCTGCGGGAGATCGTGACGCATGAATGGCTTCCACACTGGCCGGGTAAGTTTCTTTGCCAGTACGCTCGGATGGATGATGTTGGTCATCAGAGACTCACTGGGATCATTGGCTGCGTGAAGATGAACAGAGGAAGGGCAGAGAATGTCTGTTTCCAGAGGTTACATACGATCCTCCTCCTCCTCCTCCTCCTCCTCCTCCTCCGCGGTCTAAAGGTACATCAGGTTCCGCGGGATTTTCACATTGGTGAACGCGGAGCCAACATGGATGCCATGCACTATCGCCGATATGACAGGTTGCCATTCCGTCCTTGCGAGGAATTTGGCTCGAGTCTTGATCAAGGACACTAGCTAACGTCGAAGTTTGCAGCCGACTGAAGCTGAACGACCTGCCGGATCACATCCAGATGGTATCGCACGCATTGATATTGTGATGTTAGTGAATGGGTCGGAGGTCTCGCCGGAGAGCCTCTTGCTGGGCAACTACGAGGAGATGCTGGGCAACATGCTCGCTGCGTCTCATGTCGTCCGGAATCTCAAGGAGCTCGATCTCATAACCGAGTATCAATCTTGCTCCCAGCCCTGGGTCAGATACTCCCTGGCTATCTGAGAGTGAGAGAGGCTGATGCTGCTGCTTCAGGTGGTGTACTATGAAGGCGGTCTGTCGAATCACACCCTCAACTCTCAAGGTCACATCACTTCGTCCACCCCCTGGTACTCTGACCCCACGCGCTCTCTCGCTGATCGGGCGGCAGGAAACCGATATCAAACTTCTTCGGCCTTTGGCATGAGCCCAGGCGAGGGATCCACAGGTCAGTGCGGACCCGCCCCCTTTCCCTCCCACCCCATGCGAGGCGCATTGCAGTGATGGTTGCGATGAGAGCAGGGGACTGCATCGTTTTCACTTCCGGAACAAGTGCGTCTTGCTGGTAGACGCCTTCTCTGTTTATGCTCGGAACCACATGCCGCGCGAGTACGTAACCTCTCCTTGCTTTCCCCAGTCTGACTAGCACCCCTCCTGTACAGCCTTGTTCCATTCAATGGACAACAGTTCGGTCAAGCAGTATGGGCACGAATTGCGTCAATACAGAGCAGGACTGATGGGTAAGGGAGGTAAGGAGAGTCAATTGTCACGTTTGTGGTATTTCAAGATTAGTGCGAAAACAACAAGATGCGATTAGGCCTTCTCCCCGAAGCCGCACCATTGTACCTGCAGGCTGTACTGCTTCGCCTTGTCTACATCCATGTTTCCTGACACCGAGCTGAGCATCAGCTTGGTCGTGAAGCCCTTGACTGACGGGTCGTACACGGAGGTTACCCCTCCCATCTCGAAGAGCTTGCCTGTGCCCCTGAGGCTCGTAAGGTAGACGGGGGCCGGGCTGGCTTTGAAGTTGCACGATGACGTGTCGACGTACTCGTAGACGAGGTTGGTCGAGTCCGACTTCCACTGGCCCTCCGATATCCCGCAGCAGGCCCTCGCCGCATTGCTCGCTACCGAGCTCCCCGACACCAGTCGTACTCCCGTGCAAGGGTACTCGGCCGCCGTGATCTCCTTGCGGTTGATGAGCATGTCTCCGGTCGGGAACACGGACCCGATCCCGCACCATCCCAGCTGCCACTTGTTCACTCGGGCATTCGCCTTGGAGACGGTGTCAAGGTACGAGCTCAGGCCCCCGATCATGGAGCGGAACGAGTTCTTAGGAAGGTCGGATCCCGGGTAGATGGAGGCGGTGCCGACCGTGTCCTGCACGGCGCCCATGCCGCTCAGCGTACTGAAGTACTGTGGGCTCCCTCCGAACTGACAAGCCTTCGTGTTGATGTTGACTTGGATGCTTCTCCCTGCGTTGTCGTTGGACCAGTCATTGGGGGAGGTCAGCCCGCAGCAAAGCCCGACTTCCTGAGGCCCAGTGGACTCGCCCACGCCGCACCACTGCACCTTGACCTGGTTGGAGTTGACCTCCCACGCCTGTCGGGTCTTCGCCGGCGCCATCACGTACATACGAAAGCTGTCCTTCTTCGAGTCGTGGATGCTGCCCACCCCGGCAAACCCGCCGATCAAGCTGTTGCCAGACACGCTGGTGAAGTACATCACATCGTCATTGAGGAACTTGCACCGGTCTGTGTTGACGTCGATGAGCGTGCCGTATGTCTTGAAGTCTTCCCATGCCACATTAGATGTGCCGCAGCACACGTGTTTCTTCGATTCCTCTCGGATCCCGGGACACATGTTAGCGCTGATCACGTCGGTGTCCTTGCCTGCGGGACCCTGGGCACCCCGGGCTCCGATGTCTCCCTGGGGCCCGACGTTTCCAGGAGGACCAGGGGGTCCTCGTGCACCAGGGGGGCCCTTGGGTCCAGGAAGGCCTCGAGCACCAGGGGTGCCAGGATCTCCCGGAGGTCCTCGTGGAGAGTCTCCGCGCAGGCCCGGGTTTCCTCGTTGACCTGGAAGACCAGCTGGACCGTTGTCGCCCGGATACCCTGGGGGTCCATTGTCTCCTTTCTGTCCTGGTTCGCCGACGAGACCTCGCGGGCCCGGAGGTCCCTGGATGCCGGGGACGCCGGTCCTGCCTCGATCTCCCTGGTCGCCAGGTAGCCCAGGGAGGCCCATGGGGCCCATGTCGCCAGGAACTCCTGGTCTGCCCTGCAAGCCTGGACGGCCCATCGGTCCTGTCAGTCCCATGTACCCTGGCGGGCCCACAACTCCTCTTACTCCTCTTGGTCCTGTTCTACCGGGCTGATGGGTTCGATTAGACCGTGCTCAAGACTTAACAAAGCATCACCTCGCCAGGAAGGACCTCGACGGAAACGGCAGGAGGACGATCGAGCTTGTCCATGAACATCTTCTGCTTCCTTGCAAGGCTTGCCAGCTTTCTCTTCAGCTTCATCACTGCAAGTCACATCAGCATCCGGCGCAAAGCGTGGGAGGTCATATTTACCTTTCGTGAGCAAGGTGTCTTCGCCCTTAGGGAAGTTCTGGAACATGTCTCCATAGAAGTCAATTCTGTTAGGATGTTCGAGGTCAATGTTGGCGTCGCTGGAGTAGATCGCCTTGGGGTCAAACTTTTTCACTATCTGACAATCTTCGATTCCAGTGCCATCACAAGGAGCACCTTCGAGAGCAACCTCTTCTCCTCTGGGCAGAGCTCTCATGCTCGTCCACGAGGAGATGAGGAGGAGCGAGAACAGGAATGCGCCACCTGCCATGATCATCCTCTCCCTCCCTCCCTCCTCCCATCGCGTTCTTGCCATCGCGACGCCTCTTCGCAACACCCCACCCCCACCCCCTCCTCGTAGATTGACTCTACTCCCTCGGTACCTCACCTCTGACCATAAGTACCCACCCTGTTGGGTATACATCGACTGAAGTACCCCACCCAATCAATTTCAGTACCCCTGATATACTCAGAATGCATTGGGGAAGGTATAGGGTAGGTGGTCTTATGAATGACACGAAGAGTCGTCGCCATGACGGGACGGTGGATGCGACGGGATGGGGCCGCGCTGCTGGGAGGTGAGAGATAGGAGAGGAGAGGAGGGGAGAGGAGGGGAGAGGAGGGGAGGGGAGGGGAGGGGAGGGGAGCGGAGCGGAGAGGAGAGGAGAGGGCGAAGAGGAGAGGAGAGGAGATTGCGAAGAGGAGAGGGGAGGGGAGGGGAGGGCGGAGAGAGAAAAAAAAGGGATAGTATTAGTAGCGCGAGAGAGGCGACGGTTTATTTAGATGAAAGGAGGAGACGCGAAGGAACGCAATTAGCAATCTTGGATTTCAATAAGGCATGCTTATAATCTTATGCAGCTTCCGTCCTCTTCGCAATTTTCGTGGTTTGGAGATTCAAGCTTAACGGATCACAACAAACACCTGGTTTACTTGGTCTATTTTCTTTCAGATGGCTAATAGCTTTGTTACAGTACTGGATCAGTCATTTGATCCCCAGGCAATATATGGCGTGGAAAAGTCACTTGACATGACGCACTCTAATCGCATCGATGATTATTCTCCTTTCTTTGCCGAAACCGATGATGATATGTCTTCAAGCTTGGTGGCGAAAGGTAATCCTGGCATTGCGTTGGTGTTAAGAGTGAATAACATGATGCTCAGTTCAGCAACTCAAGAAGAGGTTGATCAAGTTGGCCAAGATGCAAAAAGCATTTATGAGGAAATTGGACGAGCCAGTACCGATCTCCACAACTGTTCTGCCGGGTGAACCTGGAAGGTTGGGACCAAGGGGTATACGAGGACCACCTGGTGCGCCTGGCCCACAAGGGCTGACAGGAGCCGTTGGAAGATATGGTGTGACGGGAAACTCCGGTGAGCCACATTCCCGTTTTCATAATATGAACTAACCAAGAACCAGGAGTTCCTGGCGACATGGGCCCCATGGGCCTCCCTGGGCTACCTGGCGACCAGGGAGATCGAGGCAGGACCGGCGTCCCCGGCATCCAGGGACCTCCGGGCCCGCGAGGTCTCGTCGGCGAACCAGGACAGAAAGGAGACAATGGACCCCCAGGATATCCAGGAGAGAATGGTATGGCTGGTCTTCCAGGTCAACGAGGAAACCCGGGACCCAGAGGGCAATCTCCCAGAGGACCTCCGGGAGATCCTGGCACCCCTGGTACTCGAGGCCTTCCTGGACCCAAGGGCCCCCCTGGTGCACGAGGACCCCCTGGTCCTCCCGGTAATGCAGGAGCCCCGGGTGACATCGGAGCCAGGGGTGCCCAGGGTCCCGCAGGCAAGGACACCGACGTGATCAGCGCTAACATGTGTCCCGGGATCCGAGAGGAATCGAAGAAACACGTGTGCTGCGGCACATCTAATGTGGCATGGGAAGACTTCAAGACATACGGCACGCTCATCGACGTCAACACAGACCGGTGCAAGTTCCTCAATGACGATGTGATGTACTTCACCAGCGTGTTTGGCAACAGCTTGATCGGCGGGTTTGCCGGGGTGGGCAGCATCCACGACTCGAAGAAGGACAGCTTTCGTATGTACGTGATGGCGCCGGCGAAGACCCGACAGGCGTGGGAGGTCAACTCCAACCAGGTCAAGGTGCAGTGGTGCGGCGTGGGCGAGTCCACTGGGCCTCAGGAAGTCGGGCTTTGCTGCGGGCTGACCTCCCCCAATGACTGGTCCAACGACAACGCAGGGAGAAGCATCCAAGTCAACATCAACACGAAGGCTTGTCAGTTCGGAGGGAGCCCACAGTACTTCAGTACGCTGAGCGGCATGGGCGCCGTGCAGGACACGGTCGGCACCGCCTCCATCTACCCGGGATCCGACCTTCCTAAGAACTCGTTCCGCTCCATGATCGGGGGCCTGAGCTCGTACCTTGACACCGTCACCAAGGCAAATGCCCGAGCGAACAACTGGCAGCTGGGATGGTGCGGGATCGGGTCCGTGTTCCCGACCGGAGACATGCTCATCAACCGCAAGGAGATCACGGCGGCCGAGTACCCTTGCACGGGAGTACGACTGGTGTCGGGGAGCTCGGTAGCGAGCAACGCGGCGAGGGCCTGCTGCGGGATATCGGAGGGCCAGTGGAAGTCGGACTCGACCAACCTCGTCTACGAGTACGTCGACACGTCATCGTGCAACTTCAAAGCCAGCCCGGCCCCCGTCTACCTTACGAGCCTCAGGGGCACAGGCAAGCTCTTCGAGATGGGAGGGGTAACCTCCGTGTACGACCCGTCAGTCAAGGGCTTCACGACCAAGCTGATGCTCAGCTCGGTGTCAGGGAACATGGATGTAGAAAAGGCGAAGCAGTACAGCCTGCAGGTACAATGGTGCGGCTTCGGGGAGAAGGCTAGTTGATAACGCTCGGCTCGGCAGCCTCCACGTTTTTTGTATTCTTTGATTCGTTGTGCATTTAGTTTTTCTTTGTTTTCGCCTTGCATATACACGCCTATGAGTTTTTAAAATTCTCTCACTCCACAAGGCTTACACGCCCGCACTCCAAACGTCGACAAGTCCAACAAGTCCTCTACCGGACCCGATCTCATTCGGGTGTTCACCTTGTCTTGCCCAATACCATCTCGTTGAATCTCTTCACCTCCACCTCTGATCCGAAGCACGCTGCCGTCCTCTGCCATGGCGCTCAGTGCCGGTTAGCGTCAAGTCTCCTAACCTGATCAACGGCCTCGATCTTGGAGTCCAGCAGGGAGTTGCCGGTGACGCCGTCGGAGGAGCAACCTCCCGCCTTCTCCACAAGGAAGGCGTACGGAGCCACCTCAAAGGCGAGTCGGAGCTTTGCTGGGGACTTGGGCGTGCTCGGGTTGGTGAAAATTCCCATCTCCTTGGTGAACTGCTGGTAGACGTCGGGCACGAGTCCACCAGTGTACCTAAGAGTGTATCTGTTGTGCATCCAGTAACTGACGAGCTTTTCATATCCTTCAAGATCGGCGCAGGCTCGGAGGTTGGCTGGTGAAAAGATCTTGGACTCCTGAAGCAAGAGAGTCAGAACAGAGGGAAAAGAGACAAAACCTTGCTGCTGTTGCTGTCTTGAAGGCTTTCATCACTATGGTCCATATCATCTCGACCACTTTTCTTTCCCTCCTCCTACTCCTGGACATCCTTCTCTTCACCTGCTCCCCTCATGTTCATGTTGATGTTCGTTGTTATCACCATCACCATCACGGTCGCAATCACCACCAACAACATCAACGTCGAACCTTGTTGATCCTGATCTTCTCCTTTGACGCTATCCACCTATCTTCAGTGATACAAGTAAACTCGTATACTCCGTCGTCGCACGCTATCAGAGCCGTCGTTCGCGGCCCGTACATGACCACCATCGCCGTGATCTGATCCCTTCCCGTCGCTCCCAGCATTCCTGTCGTCTTGTCCCACACGCCTGATCCGCTGACGTTACTGGCGCAACCCCAGCAAGCTCTGCTCGCTTACCGATGATCGTCCCTACCGCCCAGTTATTGTCGACGATGGAGGAGCCGTCGAGTGGGTCCCAGCAGACGGTGAACCTGCCGTTGGGGTTGGTCTCCACGAGCTTCGGCTCCTCCTCAGACGCCGCCTCCTTGATCAGCTTGCATGCCTTGGCTGCCTCCCACAGAATGTTGTCCGCTATGACATCTAGCGCCAGCTGGACATCGCCAAACACAGAGTTCTGCGATGCAGCGACAGTCGCCAGGTTCACACGGAGAGCGTCTCCTACTCTCGAGGAAGCCTCCAGCAGCTCCTTGGTCAGCTCCCTTACGTCCTCGTCCTCGATCTTCTTCCCGAGCACTTCGTCGAGGCTAGGGTAGTGCTCCTTTGCCTCTGCTTTGGTGTAGTAGGAGGAGTGAGACGCCCCGAACTCCGCATGGTGTCCGATCTCCGCCATGGCCCTGCATGGAGAAACGGGAAAGGGAAGGGAAAGGGGGAGCGGGGGAAGGGAGGGAGGGAGGGATAGGGGAGAGAGGAGGGAGGCAGATGAGAAGAGAGGAGGGAGGGGAATAGGAAGAGTATCGTTAGCACGTCACCACAGTCTCATTTGTATCACATCAGATTCTCCTCCTTTGCTGGACCGCACGTGCGGCCTCCAAAATCTCCAGGCCGAGCCCTCGACTGCACCTACCCTCCTCAGCTGCTCCTCAGCTGCTCTTTATGTTCTAGAGGTTCTCACAAAGAGAATGAGGACGCGGAGACGGCAAGGAGGGCATCAGACATCAGAGGGTTCGACCAGCTCGACATTCACTTCTCCTGCCTCGAACGTGTTGCTAGAGGCCTCTGAGCGATGAAGCACTTTCAGCAGACTTTCCTCGCACAACATCAACCAACATGATGGGTATGCCACTTGTTAACCAGCTCTTCCTAGCTTCCTCGCTCCCTTGCAGCCTCCCCCTCCCCCTCCTCCCCGTCCCCGTCCTCCGCCCTCTTCGCCATTATCGATTCGCATCTCACCACCCTACCTCGTTATTCCTACCTGTTTTAGATTCTGGGGTGGGTACTTGATAGACCGTGGGCAATGGTTGGATCCGGAAAGGAGAAAGGGCGGAGGAAGGAGGAGAAGGAGGCGGGGGAGGAGGAGGAGAGTGAAGAGGAAGAGCAGAGGAAGGGAGTGACTCTAGTCACCCAGCTCAGCTGGAACAAGTTCTCCTCCCTCCTGGTCTTGCGGCCCCGGTGGGCAGGCCCTTGTGTAGCTGCTGTCCTGGTTCCGAGCTCGCAGTCCTCTGAGTTCCACGAGGGCGTGCAGGAGCTGCAGCAGAGTAGCCATGACATCACTCAGATCGTTGCAGTCTGGGAGGACGAGCTTCACTTCGAACGGTATCCCATCAACGCCATGCGCAACATCGCTCTCGCGCATGCCGGCACCGACCTTGTGTTCCTGTGCGACGTGGACCAGCTGCCTTCGGTCACCTTCTCTGCCCTGCTGCAGCAAGAAGACATCTTGATGCTGCTGTGGAGGTGGTGCTGTGTCGAGCGAAACGCCATCGTGGTACCTGCGCTGGAGCTGAAGAAGGGGGGAGGCGAGGCGATCAGTCTTGAGGATGTGCTAGGAGACTATGAGATGGCAAAGAAGCTTCTGCACGAGGAGGATCTTGAGAAAACTCGGGTGATAGGATTCCAGACAGAAAAGTTTCCCACAGGACACGCGGCAGAACGAGTGAGGGAGCTATGGACAGCGTGCGAGTCGATCGAAGGTAGATTGGAGAATGGCGGGAATGTGAGCGAACGTTGAAGTACACACTGACATGGAAGGCAGGATACATGATAGAGTACGAGGAAGGATTTGAGCCCTACGTGATAGTCTCGAGGCAGAGCTTCCTTCTCTTCCTCGCTCCCTCCGCTGAGTACTGCAGCAGGTGGATGGTTCCCGCGTACGATGAGAGGTACGAGGGCTACGGGAGGTGAGATGACGGTGATTGTTGTTGAGCAAGAGATGATGATGATGATGTAGGAACAAAGTGTCGCACATTCGACGGATGGCGGTGCAAGGGTTTCATTTCCGGGTGTTTGGCTCGCGAGCCTTCGCTGCCGTTTCCTGATTGAAGGTGCGCAGGTCTGCTTCAAAGCGTACGTCGTGCACCAAGAGCATGAGTTGTCGAGGGATGCTCAGGAGTTCTACGACAGGGAGAATAACTCAAGGCTGGAGCAAATCAAACATCTCGACATGAAGTTGGCGGAAATCGTTAGGAACGATCCTTTCTCTCGCACTTGTTGCTATTGCCCTCAATTCGACAAGTATTGCGGTCAAGGTTTACCTGGACCACTTGGGCTCTGGCGAGACCAAAAGGTGAAGAGGAGAAAGTATCATCGCAGCCCTGACGGCTTCTTTCAAGGTGTACCAGCACTCGAGAGCTTCCCTACACGCCATGATGACAAGGAAACTGACTCGCACAGCAACTCCTTTCTTTGACATTCTCCATCGGAGCACTGGGAGGGTACTTCGGAACATTTTCTTCTTTACACACCAGTACGAGCTTGTCCAGCATCACTCCCAGCAGCTGACAACCTACGGCAAGTTGAGCAGCAGGGCTATCACAGCTGTCTCCCACTGCTCACTCTCCCACCTTGTCGGTGCGATCCGACAGCTCAGGCACTGGAACGACAACGCCGTCCTGTCCATCCTCGTTCCCGACGGTTTCATAGGACGCTTTCTTGCCTGCTGTGCGAGATGGCTGGTATCCTTGAGCCTCGTAGGATGTCAGGGGCAGCTGCGGATTGTCACTCTGGCAATGGACCGCAATTCGCTCTCTGCACTGACGCGGGGCCGCTATCCGTCCAACCTCGTGCGATCGGTTAGCAGGAAGAATGTCCCCATGGTGACTGAGTTGGAACGCGCAGGTTGGGCTGGCGGTGGTGGAGACGAAGTGGAGTCTGCTGGTGGACGCGGACCTGCTCCCTTCCCATAGCCTTGCAAGGAGGCTAGACAAGTTCCTTTCGAGCTCCCAAAAGGACGAGCTGACTGTCTTGGTGGTCCCAACGTTCGAGGCCTCTAGGGTGTCTGACGTCAGCAGCATTCTGAGAGCAGCGAGGGGAGAGATGGCGGCTCTAATGCATGCCAGCAAAATCCGCGGCTTCCATTTGGACCATTACAGGGAAGGCCATGGAGCGACTGACTTTGAAAAGTGGGTGCAGCTGTTCCACCCAGACCACCTCTCCTCCTATGACATCGAGTACGAGGACGGCTTCGAGCCCTACGTCGTAGTCTCCACCCGAGTCATGCAAGCGCTGAACCCTCCGCTCTATGACACGCGATTTCGACATCCGTACGCTGATAAGGTCTCGGCTTTCAGGTGAGAGCTGCTGCTGCTGCTGCTGCTGCTGCTGCTGCTGCTGCTGCTGCTCAATATTGACCACAGGCGACTCTCCCGCGAGGCTCTGCGCTGGTCGGTTTTCACTGGCGGGTTCTTCCTCTCGATGCCTCACACGCCCAGCACTAGCAAGCGAAGAGTCGAGATGACAGAGGAGGAGGAGTTTTTCTTCGCCGCTTCCTACGGGCTGGCGGATCGCTCGAAGATGAGCAGCAGGGGCTCTGAGACTGCAAGTGAGGTGGAAGGTCAAGGGATGGACGAGTTGAGAAGGACCGGGAAAGTGATCTGGCAAGGCTTTCCGTCGCTCGACGACACCCCAACCTTGCACCAGCTGTTTGCCAGCTGGGACTCGGATGTCAAAGTTGACGCTGGCAACGTCACGCTTGTTCAGGGGGTCCATGACAGCCTGGGGACTGAGTCGGCCATGGCACTCAAGGTCTCTCTTGCCCCGCGCATGACCCGGGGCAGCAGCACAAGCTCAGGCGGCCTCAATAGTTTCTTCCGCCTCCCCCTCCTCCCACATGACTTCGTCCTTCAGTACCAGGTCCTGTTTCCCGCAGGGTTTCAGTGCGGGGAGAAGGGAGGCCGACTGCCTGGCTTTTCCCTGGGCGAGGAGATTCTGGGGAGCTTTTGGAGGTGGACCAGCAACTCAAACTTTGTTCTCAAGTGTTTCCACAAACCTCTGCGGACAGGCGATAAAGAAGTCTCGGTGCAGAGCACTAGACTGCTGTCAGTCAGCATCGTCAGGGATGTCTGGACGAGGCTTTCAATACGTCTTGGCATTCAGTCGTGTAAGGATGAAGAAGGAAGTGTTCGAAAGGAGTTCATGCGCATCACCATCGATGCTTTTGTCAATCATGTGCATTGTTCACGGGATGTCTTTAGTTTACCGGCGAGGGCCGATCCCCTGTATCAGCTGAATCTGCTGGACATGCGGACATTCTTTGGGGGAAGGGGAGCAGATTCGGGAACGTCTGGACCTTCGATTTATCTGTCTGATCTACAAATATTACAGCAGTAGGACCCATATCGAGCTCAAACGTCCTGGCCCACCATCCCTTGGGAATCTGGTCAGTTTCAACATGGAGGGAGTCGTGTGTGGAGAGGAGGAGGTTGTTAGAAGGAGATCGAGAGCATTTTGAGGTTTCCTTAGAGGACCACCCCCCCACCCCCCAAACTTCATTGTTTCACCCCACCTTGTCTGAGACCTGATCTACTACCCCCATTGCTGTAGAGTTCCCCTTTACCCCACCCCTCCTCATTTCCTAAACAAAGTTCACCCTCGTTCACCACCACCCCTACACGCTTCTCACCCCCACCACGCCTTTCACATAATTCTCACCCTACCTTTCCCACAAACCACCCCTACCCCTTGCAGTGTAGTATGTAATCAGGCTACATTAACCGTCAAGCGCAGTTGACACATAAGCCCGGTTAGCTCAGTCGGCAGAGCGCAAGGCTCTTAACCTTGTGGTCGTGGGTTCGAGCCCCACATCGGGCGAAGCTCCGACTGAACTTTTTTGTCACTGAGTCTCCCTTTCAAGTTTTTTAAAGTTAGATTCCGCCGGGTCAGTGACAGTGCGGTGGGCCCCCGGCCACCGTCACTGCTCAGTCTTTTTTGGTCTGACGATTACGGGGGCATCTGAACTTCCGGAAGTTTCTCTTCCAAGGAACTTCGGAACACGTATCACTCAGCGATCACTCAGGCTCAGGTTCAACGGTTCAGTTACAGTACCGGGCGGCCCATGCCATCATAAGCCTTTCCGAGTCAAATACCCCACCCCCTATCAATCCGAATGATAATCACCGGGGGGTACTACCGTAAAAGGGTGCTTCTGTGCGAGGGCAAGTACCTGTATAAGGGCAGTCAAAAGTACCGGTCATAATAACCGCTAATCAAGAATCCTGGCCCGGATTTTTCATACTATGATACCGGGCCCGGTACCGGCGCTGCAGCGGGCGCGGCCTTGAATCCCAAGTAGGCTCATAGTATATCTCGGTCACTGATCAGTGGAGTAGAGACGGCATGCCAGTGTGCTCTCTTGCAGGTCGAATATCTCGGAAGGCAGTTTGACCGGCGATCATCCGATCATGTTTGGCCACTGGGGCCTCTACTACCGTACTGCCCGGCCACGGTGACTAAGTAACAGATTGCGCGCATTTACTCAGCGAGTCCGAGTGACACCGGCCACTCAGTGTCGACGGTCAGTGACCGTGACCGTACTGAGACTGAACGGGGCCGCCTCAGTGCCTCGAACAACTGACCGTTGGCAAAGTCATGCACTGGGCCACCGGTTCCGATAAGTTCCGAAGTTCGGCAGCCTCAGTCGGAGCCTGACTCGCCGCAGTGACGTACTACGGTCGGTCACTGGTGACCGGGTGCGACGGTACCGGAAATTGCTGCCGGGCGTCGAAGGCCCGTTACTGACCGTTGACACTCGGACAAGTGAAACCGCCGAACCGTTCGGTTGAAGATGGGATCCGAAGGCAGTGTACCGTACTGTGACTCGTCGGACGGTGACGTCCGAGCCGGGCCGCGCCGTGCGGGGCCCGGCGGCGCGTCGCCGAACCGTTTCAACCGTCAAGTTTACAGACACGGTACTACTGAGCCAGGAGAGGCAGTCATGATGGCCGCCGGGCACCTCGGAACTTCAAGAGTCAGGCGCACAAGTTAGAGCAGGGTGGCAAAAAAAGACTGAGCCGCAGTGCCCCCCACCGTCACCGCCGGTCCGGGAGGGCCGCATCATGATGCCACTGTCAGTCACCCGGCGGGTGGGCAAGACTCGGCGGCGGAAATCTAACTTTACTAGTTAAAAGGGAGACTCAGTGACCAAAAAGTTCAGTCGGAGCTTCGCCCGATGTGGGGCTCGAACCCACGACCACAAGGTTAAGAGCCTTGCGCTCTGCCGACTGAGCTAACCGGGCTTATGTGTCAACTGCGCTTGACGGTTAATGTAGCCTGATTACATACTACACTGCAAGGGGTAGGGGTGGTGTGTGGGAAAGGTAGGGTGAGAATCATGTGAAAGGCGTGGTGGGGGTGAGAAGCGTGTAGGGGTGGTGGTGAACGAGGGGACTTAGTTACGCAATAAGGGGTGGAAGCCGAAGGTCGCATGGGTGATGGGATATTTGGAGGGGTGGTGTTCGTACACCAGAAGGTATTCTTTTGTTTTTAAGTCCTCTTCTTGCTAATTAGGGGGGGTAGAATTAGCAATAGGTGGGTGGTAATTTCTTTGGGGGGTGGGGGTGACAGGGAGGGGGTTGAATGTCCCTCGGACCGTTGCAACAGACAAGATCGAAAATACGTCTCTTCGATGTACCACCCCCACCCTCCTGAATGACACAGTTCCTCTGTTCTCTACCCCGGTCCCCTGATCCGTTTTCACCACCACCACAACCCTGGCCCAAGGAACACTTTCAAAGCCCCACCCTTGAAAAAAACCTTTAAAGTACCCCTCCATCATCTCAGATTTGGGACCCCTACCCCCTAACACCAATCCAAGATCCCCCCATGCAGTTTGCTCTAATGGTCCTCTCTTTTATCTGGGATCCCCTGCCCCGGCCCCCCTTCCTTCCCCCCCCCCCCCCCCCCTCATCCCTCCTCCCTCCTCCTCGCTTGCCTATCTCATGCAACCTCCCTGCCCTGCCCCTGCAGCCATGACCTGCTCCTTCCGATCCTGATGCATCATCAGATCCCCACCTGGGCCCGGACTCAGTCTGCCCTAGCCCTTCCATTCTATGTTGCTTTCTCAATCAGAGGCAGATTGCAAATTGTTTGTTCATCCATCAAGATAATCTGTGCAGATGCAGATAAGAGAGTGTGAGACAGAAGGATCGTGACCTGTTGATTGTTCGATGCACTTGCTTGAACTTGGTTATGTGATATCGAAGGGCACGGGGGTGATTGCCTGGAGGCGGAAGGAAATAGTTCTCCCCGTCAGAAAGATCGCGCTTCAGTGTTGTAACACTGAGTTGTGGCCTCAGGTTGCATTTCTCAAGGGCTTTGCTGGCAAGAGAAGAAATGAGGAAGAACTTGCTCGCGATCCTCGTTTGCCTGGCATGCCTCCTTGGGCAGGCATCAAGCCACGCCACGTGCCAGCCAGGTAGGATGAAGCTGCTGTCACGCTTATTGTTTCTCACCCACCTTGGACAGTACATCTCAAGGATGAAAGCAAGAAGCACTTCTGTCCCCTGGTGAGAACAATGAACTCCCTGATTGTTCATGTCGATGAGCAAAGACTTTCAAGGACGTCACGCCTGCCGTCCTCCAAGACGGGTTCGACATGGGATCCATCAGAGGAGACTTGAGGATGCAGGCCGCTGGAACGAGCATTACAAGCACCTTCACCCGCAAGGTGTGCAGAGTGCATAATGATAGGAAGAGCGAGGACGTGTGGCTGAGTTTGTCGCCCAGGCTTACAATGAGATCATCGGCGTTGTAGGATCGAAGAGACAGTTCGGGCCCCTCTCCCTGTCTGCTACCGTGGATCCTCAACATCGTCTGTATGCAGAGGCTGTCTTGTCAGCTGGAGACAACAAGTTGGGAATACAGGCACCGCTTAACTTGTCTCGACGTCGGTCTTGACTTTTCAACCAGGGAATGACTGTGCCCAACTCTCGCACCAACAACACGATCTACAATCGTGTGTCGATGCAATCCAGGGTGGGCAAAATTCGCTCCCTAGCTCCTCCCCTCCTCCTCTGCTCTGCTTCCGATCCTCTCGCTTCCCCTCCGGCAGGTCAACTGATGGCAAGCAGGTCCCTCTCCCTCACGGGCATGTGGACATGGCAGCGTCTGCGATGATGAATGTCACTCAGATCGATGGCGCAAAGCCATGGCAAGATTACCTCAGCAAGAAGGTTGCGATCGAATGATGTCATTCTGAAGAACTGACCACGTTTCGCCTCAGATGGATGTTGCCATGTCTTTTGTCCAGGGGAATTTCACATGTGGCTTTTCCACCTCGATCGATGGAGAGTTTTCCCGGAGCCCCAACTTGACCATGAGCAATTCCATGGCGTCTGTGAAGTGCGTATGATGATGCGGAGGATGGGACAAGACGATTGACGATGAAATTGTTGTTATGGTTCTTCATGATGATGATGATGATGATGACGACGACGACGACAACGACGACGATGATGGACGTGGCCAGGTACAATGGACTCGGGTTGATGATCACATCGGACGGTTCTCTCAACCACATCATGGACAAAGTATGGGATGCAGTAGACAACATCCTGATCCCTGAGGTTCCATGAGTGTTCTCTTCGTCCCCCTGCCTTCATCGTGCGCTCTTTCGCAGCCGCTGCCCGAAGAGGAGGAGTTCGCCGGGTCGAGCACGAAGTATACTGAGGACAGCAGCGATTCCAACGGCCCGATGACCTTCTGCACCTCGGTGCTCTCGTCAATCCGACCCGCAAAGGCTGTTGCAGGTCTACGCTCGACCTCTCGTGATCAGACCTGAAGGAAGGGTGTGCAGATAGCTGCAAGGTTCCCATCTTGAAGGACGTGTGGACATGGACAGGAACGTGCTGAGATCCGCTTTCTCTGTCCCTTACACTCTTGCAGTGGAGAAAACCCTCGGAAACGCCAAAGTAGGCGCCCTCTATACCTCAGAGAAGTGAGGATGCTTGCTCCCCTTGAGTTAGTCAGCTGACCGTTTTGTCCCTGTTGGGCTCTTGCAGGAGCTGGGCGGTAGGAGGAGGATACACTTTTCCAGGGAACGAGCTCGAGGTGAAAGGAAGAGTTTCAAACGGTGAAATCAAATCGCTTTCCCTTGCGAGTGCACTGGCGGGTGATCCGATGAGCAGACTGGCCCCTCTCCAAGCTGCATGCCACCTCGTCGGTCGGTGTTTGGGCTGGCCGCACCCCCACTCGCCTGACCTGCCTCTCACCGTGCAGATCTCGACCAAGCTTGCGGACAATGTGAGGTTGAACTTGTGCAGTGATGTCGATCTTGGGGCTGGCAGCCTCGACAAGATCCTGGCGAGGTGACGTGAAAGTTCCTCCTTTACCCAATGCCCGGCTGACCTCCACCTAGCCGGCAGTTTGGCATTCGTCTCCGCATCAAGAACGATCAAAGCGTGTCAACCGAGCAGAAGCAGAAGCCAGAAATGAGCAAAGACGTGCCTGTGCTCTCGCCTCCGAAACCCCCGAAGGAAGAGGTGAAGAGGGGTGGAGGCCCGAGGGCATCTGACGAGAAGTGAAGGAGAAGAAGGATGCGAGCGGGAGACAGAAGAAAGTCGAAGATCGACAGGACTGGGCCAAATTCAGTTGGAAAGAGCTCAATCCCATGCAGCATATCATGAAGCTGACGCCTTCAGCTCCTGACGCCTCTCCATCTTCGCCTAAGGTCTTGCAAAACTTCAGCGTCTTTCAGTCCGATCAGATCGAGAAGATCAAGTCTGCCTCGACACGTGGTGAGCTCCCGCTGCCCCTGCTGCTCTTCCTCTCCTACTGCAACTTCCCCTCTCCCCCTTTGGTGTTTCGCTCTTTTCCTTCCCGTTGCCTCCCTCGGCTACTACTTGCACTGAAACGTTTCCAGGGTTGGATTCTGTCAAGGAAATGTTTCACTCCAGCTTCTCTCAGCTCAAGGTTCGTGTCTCTTCCATCCCGCAGCATGTCACAAGACCTTTCGGGCATGCACATGCACATCTTGACTCACGTGCAGGGGACATGAAGAGCATCGCCGGCGCCGGTAGTGAGAGCAAGAGCGCGCATCTGCTCTCCTAGGCAATGCATGTATGTGTAATAACTCCAGAACAAAGTCTGTGTCAATATAATGAATTCAAAACTGTCTTCTTTACGGTCCATCTGCCCTGCTACCCTGGTCAATTATTCTTGCGTCATGTGGGATCATGTTGGGTATTCCATTCACGATGGGGTACGCGACCCCTGCCTCCTCTGAGATGAGCTCGTTTGTCTCCTCGTTATACGTCAACTTCGACTTCGTGAGGGGGCAGGCGAGCACTTGAAGAAGGTCCTCCACTACATCCTTCTCCAACCTAATCTGGTTGTTTGCTCCGGTTGTGCTCTGCGAAGAGCTCTGCTGGCTCGACAGGGTTCTGACGCTGGGCCGCAAGGCTCTCGACGCCCGCATCATCATCGGGTAAAGCTTACTGTTCATGTCCGAGGTTAACCTGAAAACTAACAATTCAGCATCAGCGAGGGACGTGGGAAGTTGAACAAAAACAGACTGATGTCCGGTGTACTAGACAACTTGTTTCCTCACCATCGACTATCTGCCACTCGAACACAAGCAACCTGCAAGATTCGGATATTCTTATCTTTTGTTTCCTCGAACTTATTCTCACTCCCGCACTTCCTTCCTGATCTCGCTCCCTTCCTTTTTCTTATCATGTACATCCCGCTCCCTCACCTTCCAGCCTTCCTCTGACCCTTCCAATCACGATACCGCTGCAGTCTATGACATCATGCTCAAATATTTCTCTGCCTTCCTCCTCCTTGTACCTGCTCCTCTCCTCGCACCTTGCATTCCCTCTCTCCAAAATTTCTACCACCCTACCCCTCCTTTCCCATTCCAACCCTACCTACTGATTTCCATATACTACGGGGACGACAATAGGACCTGGTGGTAGGACAAGGCCTAGGACATGGCATTGAGCCCTCATCCCCACAGTCCGACTTTCTCGAACTTTCTTAAGGTGTTTTAGTCAATATTTGGAGGTTCATAGTCATTACTGAATGTCGAAGAAAATACAATCTGGGCCATGAGGCAACTTTTACTTGTGAAGCTCTAAGTAAAACTGTGATAGCTAAGTGGTATACCCCAACTCCTCACAATCCAACTTGCACTTGACTATAACAACCACCCCCTTCAAAAGAAGCTTTCAATGTAATCCGATGAATACCCATAACCAACAATACTGATCATACTGAGGGTACTGATAACCCCTATTTTTCATACAACTTTCATGTATTTGGTAGGGGTCATGTGGAAATATCACCGGTTTATCGACTACCCTACCTGCATCTATGAACAGGTTGTCACACCCCTACCCTCAAATTTCCATATTCTGACCCACCCATCATGTACCGTACCCTTTACCAGGCATGCTGCGTCCCGTCCTCCTCTCCCTCTCCCTCCACCCTACCCCTTGTGCACCCTACCCCTCTCTAATTGCGATTCCACTAGGATTCCTAAATAAATTATTACTCAAGGTAACGGATTGTTTTCACTTCTACTAGTTGAGTGATGATTGAATTACTACCCCATCAACGAGACTACCCACCCAAATACAACTTGTACCCCCCAGACCGTAGAGACCCCCCTTCCTCATGCGCTTTGCAATGGCGGCTCGACAAGCAGCTGCGATCATGGCGATGGTGTCGATGATGCAGGCAGTGACCTGCTTCTTCCATCAGTCATCGCCTGTAGCCCACCATCTTGGTATCGCAGTACAGCCTCAGGTCATTCATGGCCCCTCCCTCTTGAATCTGGTGCATTTCGAATTAACCAGGATCACTGCAGGTTACCTCGAGTACCAAGTGCTCCATGCGAACCCAACAATGCAGCAGTCAATTCGACATCGGAATGCACATGAGACTTCGAGGAGGAGGAGAAGTGGTTGATCTGACCGGCGATGGAGGCGTCTTGAAAGAGATCCTTGTGGAAGGCTCTGGCGACGAACTCCCACAGAACAATGACGATGTTTGCGTTCACTATGAGGGAACTCTGCAATCGGACGGATCCAAGTTCGATTCTTCCAGGGACAGAAACACACCCTTCACTTTCAAGCTCGGCCAAGGAAAAGTCATCAAAGGGTGGGACAAAGGTGGAAACGGTGCAGTAGGAGGGGGCTGCGAAGATGACATCGTCCATAGGTGTTGCTACCATGAAGAGAGGCGAGAAGGCTGTGTTCACTATCAGAAGCGACTACGGTTATGGTGCTGAAGGTAGTGGCGACAAGATCCCAGGTAATTTAACAACTTGTCTACGTGGAATGTGTCCTGATGCAAGTCAGGGAACGCAACCTTGATCTTCGAAGTCGAGCTCTTGCGATGGAACGAGGTAACAACACCTCGTGTGCCCTGTGATGTTGTCAGTACCTCGTGAAGATTGCTTCGCCTCTGATGGCAACGTCTGGTATTTGCTTGAACTGTTTGAACCTTTGCCTCCCAGCGTGAAATCACCAACGATGGAGGAGTGTACTTGAAACCCCTCGACAAGAAAGGTATGTTTCCCAATGCTGATACACCTCGCTCTGCGTAGATGTTCCGTTGTCTCCTGATGATCGTCTCTTCTGCTCCCATGACATCCTTGTCCATCTCTGACGCGTTGGGGTCAGGAACTGGATGGCGACATCCTGACCGTCACGATGAGGTGAGCTAGTTCCATTCGAGCGATACAATAGGCCGTGCTACCTGCTTTTCTGACAGCATGTCGGTGTTGCAGGTCATCGTCAAGTACGAGGGACGCTATGAAGGACAGCCTTTCACTGTCAGCAATGATTTCGAGATGATCAAACTCGGATCGCCAAGCTCACCCCTGCCCCCTGGAGTTGAGAGGGCTATCTGCAAGGTATATTTATAGGTTTTCATCCATGCCGCGCTCATATCTTTGTCTCCAACTTACATCGCCAAATGTAGGAGATGAAGAAGGGAAGCAATGCTTTGATCACTTGCCGATCAGACTACGCTTTTGGGGAGCATGGCGTTCCAGGCAAAGTTCCACCTAATGCAGACGTGAGTGTGGGTTCGGATCGGTGGAGTGTAAACTCATCTTACTGCCAGGTGATCTACGAAGTCGAATTGAAAGACTGGAATGCTATCCATGGTTTGATGACAGATCTAAGACCTCCGAGTGATTCCATTCCTCTTAGACGTTGCCAAGGACGGAGGAATCATTGTCAAGTGCCTTGGACAGGTGAGTTGAGCTTGAATCTTGTTGTTGTCTGCCAAGTTTGCTGTCATATGACGAGTCATGCTCTCTCCTGACTTGGCTGCGATACAGCTGGACACGTATGGACCACTCTGTGACGACGCGTCCAAAGTCACATTGCATGTGGAAGGCAAGGTGAAAGAAAACGTGTTGCCATGGCATGCTGCAACCGCTGAGCAACATCTGTAGGTCCTCGAAGACGGAAAGGTTTTCCTGGGGCCGGCAGAGAAGTGCATCACTGTTCGTTGAGATTCTCTGCAACATCCTAGACTGAACGATGTTGTTGTGATCGTCAGGTTGGAGATGGAGAGATGCCGGAAGGGTTTGAACGCGGGTTGGAGAAGATCAAGAAGGGCCAAAACGCCATCATCACCCTCTCGCCCAACTACGCGTATGGAGAAGCAGGGAACGAGGATATGGGGGTCCCGGCCAATGCTACTGTTCAGTATGTCGTGAATGTGAACGAGGTGGTTCCAACCGAAGGATGCATTCTGCAGGGTGAAATTTTGACTTGTCAGGTGACTCCTACCTATCAACTTCAACTCAAGGACAAGCTGGCAGCAGCTGAGAAGAGGAAGGAACAAGGAAACGGTTGTCGGCCTTGGTTCTCTCCCGTGGTCTCAACTGATGTTTGACAATTCCAGTCTTCTTCAAGAGCGAGGATCTGGAAAAGGCTCTGAATAAGTACGACAAGGCGTTCAAACTTGTTCAGGTATGTCTTCGATGCCCATTGCTCTGACCTCTGTTGCACCCGCGAATCCTTACTTTCCTCACCAACTTCTTGACGATTTCAGTATGAGCAAGGTGAAGGAGACGAAGCTGAAGCTGTGAAGAATCTCAAGAGCACGTGTCACACCAACAAGGCTGCAGTCCTTGAGAAGCAAGTAAGACATAAGGGCTCTCTCCTGCTGCTCCCCTAGCACATGCACGCCTTACTGCATCTCTCATGGCAGTAGCTCCCGCCTCCTCTATCTCATCATCCTTCTTGTCGTCCATCTCCATCTCGTCGTTCCCTTGACTGTCTCAGTATCGTCCTTTCTGATCTCCTTCTTCATTTCTTTCGTTGGTGCCTCACCGCACTTCTTCTTGATCGCAGGGGAAACTGGATGAGTGTATCGCGGAGTGTACCAAGTCGCTAGACATCAAGCCGACCAACGTGAAGGCTCTGTTCCGGAGAGGAAAGGCTTACTGCACTCAAAATCGTCTCGAGGACGCAACCAAGGACCTGAAGCAGGTCTTGGACTAGCAGCTGTCCTCATGTCCTCTCTTTCCTTCTCATCGCCGCTCACCTGCTTCACTCGTTTCAGTTTTCTGCGGCCTGCACTTGACGTTCCTCCAGGCCTTGACTGTCGACCCTGAGAACAAAGCAGCGAAGCAGCAGCTGCTCCTTGTGAACCAAAAGCAGAAAGCTCAGGCACGTGAAGGAGGGAGAGGCACCTCTTGTCAGCTGACGACGATGATGATAGGACCAGAAGGACAAGAAAGTGTTCGGAAAGATGTTTGCAAAGCCCGGGGCCCTAGCGACAGGTAGTCGCCCTGTCGTTGGATGCCCGTGCCATCTCTGACGACCGATGGAACAGAGAAGCCTGCCAGCGCCCCAAAGAAGGAGGAGCCGGCGAAAGAGGTCGGAACTATCTCGTTGCTATGAGATGCTGGATCGTGACGGGTGGCGATGCAGGAAGAGAAGATCGAAGAGTTGGGAGAGGACACGAGGATCAAGTAAGAGCAAGGAATGTGAGGAGTCAGTGGAAATGAACATGTTACTTGAAAGCTACATCTAGTGGAGTCACGGGATCGACTTTGTCGGAGTCTCAGCTGGGAAATTGTTCCCCTCCAATTCCAGCTGAATGGCCAGCTCGTCCTCCAGCTTCTTCAGCTCTCCGTGAGTCTCCTCACAGGACATGTTGGCCTTCATCGCAGAGCTGGAAAGTTTGTGAGTGTGAGTGGAGCAACAGACGGCAGGCAGAACGACCGAGCAGAGATGACCCTCGCCTCCTCCTCCCAGTCGACGCGGGAGAGCAGAAACCCTCCGATGCTGCAAAGGAGATTCAGGAAGAAGGCGGGCAGGGAGGAGGGTCGTGTAGGAGGGGAGGGAGATGTTAGGATGTTGAGGGCGGGGTAGCTGAAGCAGAAGGCGAGGGAATGGATGAGGGAGGGAAGAAGCTTGTGGGAGGGGAGAAGGGAGAAGGATGGGGGGATGAGAATGGAACGACCAGCTCGTGCAGCCAAGTCCAGCTGCCAGCCCCCACCACAGGCCGTAAACTCCGATCCCTCCTCCTGCAGCCGCAAGTCAGCAGGAGGACAGCTGGAGATGAAAGATTGCCAATGAAGAAAGTGAGGGAGATGCCGAGAGACTGGCCGATGAGCCAAAAGCCGAGGAAGTTAAGCCAGGCCACGAGCTTCTGCCTTCCCATCCCCCTGCTCTCGGATAGCTCAGCCACAACTTCTTCCTCGGCCCCTCTCCTCCTTTTCGCCTCCCCGCTCTCCTCCCTCCTCCTCCTCTCAACGCGCCTGAAGGATCCGGCGATCGCCGTCTGACAGCCGTCGAACACCTGACAACATTCAGTCAGGATTGCCGGACAGGAGGGCACGAGTTAGGGAGGGTGAGGAGGGAGACGAGAAGATAGAGAGGCAGGAGAAAGGAGGAGGAGGAGGAGGAGGAGGAGGAGGAGGAGGAGGAGGAGGAGGAGGACGACGAGGAGGAGGAGGAGGAGGCGAAGGTGGAGGAGCTCCAAAGTCACCTGGAAGAGCGCGAGGATAGGGACCAGGGAGGCAGCCTTGCTCACCACCTGCCATGGCGGTCAACGAAGACGCAGGGCCGCCGAGCGCCTTTCCTCCTCGTCCTTGCTGAAGAGATAACCGATGTAGTCCTTCACAATGAGGTAGGTGATGGCGAGACTTGCCATGAAGGAGATGGTGATGACAAGCGTGACCTGCCGATTGCTGAACATCAGCTGGACTTGAGCTGGCCTCCTCCTGGCCTCCAGATCCCCTTCCTCCTCTTCCTCTTCCTCCTACCTCTCTTCTCCTCCTTCTCCTCATCCTCATCCTCCTCCTCCTCCTCCTCCTCATCATCATCATCATCATTGTCCTTACCCTCGTTGCCGTCCTCGCCTGCTGTCCTTTGCCCTCCCCCAGCAAGTTTCCTACTCTGATGGAGACGGCGAT
>NW_005434651.1:219148-242057 GCF_000315625.1 Guillardia theta CCMP2712 | reverse complement strand
TGCAAACCCAGAATAAAAACTTCGAACTGTCAGTTTGCACCATAGGTCTCTAGTAATACCAAGGGAACTGACGAGTCCATTGAAATAAACATGTCCGTAAAAGCCTACATCTATGGGAGTCCCCGCACCGTCTTTGTAAGAGTATCAGCTGTGAATTGTTCCGCTGGCACTCCAGCGGAAAGGCCACCTCGTCCACCACCTTAACCAACTATCCCCCGAGCTTCGTCACAGTACATATCGACCTTCTTCTCAGAGCAGGAAAGTTCGTGAGTGTGACTGGATCAATAGACAGCAGGCAGAACATCGAGCACAGAGAACCCCCTGCTTCCGAGGAGGGGAGGAGGGGAGGAGGGGAGGAGGGGAGGAGGGGAGGAGGGGAGGACGGGAGGAGGGGAGGAGGGGAGGAGGGGAGGCGAGCAAGGGAGCAGGGGAGTACCTCGAGTGACGCGAGGAGGAGAGGAGGAAGACGATCATTCCAAGGAACTGGAAGATGCGAGAGAGGGTGGTGGCCACCGGAGCTCCAACGAAGCCCCAGCCCAGGGAGTAGATGAGCACGTAGTTGACGATGATGTTGAAGAGGTTGGAAAGAGCAGAAATCCAGACACAGGGGGAGAGGATGTGCTGAGACTGAACAGGAGACAGTCAGGAGGGAGTGGCAGTGAGGAGATTGGGGGGAGGGAGGGCAAGGAGAGAGAAGAGGCGGAGAGGAGGGATTGGGATAGTGGAGAGGAGGGAGCAGGGTTAAGTTGGAGGGAAGGAGAGGAAGAGAGGGAGAGAGGAGAAGAGGGAGACAGGGAGACAGGAGGAGAGGAGGAGAGGAGGAGAGGAGGAAAGATGGAGGGGATCAACCTGTAGATACTTGGTGAAGACTATATACAAGATGTTGGGAAGCATCCCTGGTAGCAGGTAATGAACGAACGTAGCTGCTCGGTGGCTCAGATGCTCCTCCATGCCCATAGCGATGAGGAACTTGTCCGTGAAGAGCAGGATCACGATGACAGGCAGCGTGCTGCACGTCATGGAAACGCAGCCCACCAGGAGCCAGAGGGCATAGGAATGAAAGTTCTTGGCCCCGTACGACTGAGAAAACAGAGTATCCAGTGCCATGGCCACCCCGTTGAGGGGGAAGAAGACGGTCATGTAAAAAGCCGTTCCCAATGAGGCAGCCGCAAGCTCTTCACGCCCAAGGTGACCTATAGAGGTTTTAAGATGGAGGAGGAGAGGGGAGGAGGAGGAGGAGGAGGAGATAGGGAGGGAGAAGATAGCGGTAATGTGATGTTGTGGAGTGGAGAAGGAGAGACAGAGAGGGATGGGAAGGTAAAGGAGGATGAGGGAGGGAAAGGAGAGAGGAGAAGAGGGTCTATAAAAGGATGGCAGCATGAGGTATTCGCGTCTTACCAACCATCGACAGGTCAACCATGTTCATAATATAACTCAAGCTAGAGCTCGCCATGATCGGAGCAGCCAAACGCAGCATGACACGACCTTCTTCAATCATCTCGATCATCTTTTTGATTTGTTTGCAAGTCTTGTCTTCAACAGACAATCTATTTCAATCTGTTTCAAAGCTTCGCGACCTCCGCTTCACCTGCTGGCTTCCCTGGACATCTTCAAAAACAAACCATCAGTGTGTTCGAACGAATGCTGGACAACGAGTACGGAATGCGCATGTAATGAAAACAAAATGTGAACGTTAGCGAAATGCCTGCCTATCAGCTATGCTCCTTCTGTCGTTTATGTCAAGTTGACGGATCTGATCACCTCTTCTTTGGAGCGTTTTCAACTTTTTCAGTTGTCTGTTTGCCTTGTTGATGTCTGAGAGTTCTATCTTGTTGTGTTGTGTTGTTGTGATATCCTTTATTCTCTTCTACTCCTTCCTCCTCCTCCTCCTCCTCCCCTTCTCCTCCCCTCCCCTCCTCTTCGTTTCCCTTTCCACGTTTGGTCGCATGCGATGCACGTCTAAAGGACTTCCGGTTCTAAAGTTCATTTTTAGTTTTACAGGATCTTGTTTTTTTATCTTTTTTTTTATGCCCGGGTCACCGGGGCCACCCGGCCGGGCCCGGCCCGTCACGGTCTGCCGTACTGAGTACCGCCCGGTCGACCTGATTCGATCTCCGAGGCTGAGTGAGTCCGATCGGCCGGGGCGCTCCCCGCGGACTCCAATGAGACTCTCCTGATCATCCTCGTACTGATGAGACTCAGTGAGTCATCCAGGCCCGCCATCAAATCTCGGCGCGGCCCGGCCGGGCGCCGATCCGAATACAGTGAGCCTCGGCCCGGCAAGCCGGCGGACCCGGGATCATTTTGTTTGCATTTTTTTTAATTTTACAGGGTAAAAAAAGAATCCCCGGCTTTCACGGTCCATTGCTTGCCGACAAAGCGTCCGACGGAGGAGACGATGGCGGCTGAGAGGAGGAGGAGGAGGAGGAGGAGGAGGACTCCAGTGTATCACCCGCAAGATTAATCCATGTACAAGGTGACTGACGACGATGAGAGCCTGTAAGCGCTCAATGGTGATGCAGTTGTTTCTCAGGATCCTCTCGGGATGTGGTTTGTACTCATCGTTGTCCTGTCAATCGTACCCTCCCTCGGGCAGGAGATGGCCTCCGAGACTGTGAGAAACATCCTGCTGATGGCTGATCCCTTGTGATACTCTGCTGTCTAGCTGAGCGGGTGGGAGGAGAGTCATCTTCGTCTTACGCACGATGGTGGACAACTCGTCTACCATGTCAGACCAGCAGGAGCTTGTTGCAAGCTCCTGGTCTTCATTAACAAGAGGTTGACTCTGAATGAGTTGATCTGCAACGAGACGGAAGGTGCACCCTTGTCTCATGCGTCTCTCCTCCCCTCCCTCTCTCCCACGGCGTGCACCCGACAGCTTCTGAGAACCATACCAGGAGTTCACGACTGGTCTACCCTGGACGAGTGTGATAGCAGGACAGAGGAGATTTCTGCATATGCGGTAGATCTGATAGTGCCTGATCCCTGCGCCATGACGACTTGCTAGGTCTTAGCTCACGAGCAGAATGGAACTGCATTCCAGCACCATTCACTTCGTTTCACCGCGATAGGTCCCTTCTCCGCGTACCGGACGTTCACATGAAGTTCTTCTGCTCCGCAGGAGCCGATACGGAACGTCAAGGCAGCTGCTCGGCAAGAACGGGCCCGAAGCGATGGATCCGTTTGGAGAACCAGCGGGCCGACGATGAAGCTGAGGGAGGGTCAACGAGCGTTTGCACATCAGAGGACTCGGGAGAAGATTTCTTGCTGCAAGTGGAGCTTCGGGTGTTTTCAGCCGCCGATCATCGATACGCGTTTGGGGTGAGAGAGGGTTGTTGGTTGTTGACGACAAATCTGAACGTGCGCTAGGTTCTGACAACCCTCGATTGCCTGCTCATGATTTTCCTTGACGAACATCTACTTGTCGCTCGGAACCTTGACAACTACAGCGGAAACGCGACATTGTACAGGCAATGAAAGAACGTTTTGTTGGGGAAGGTCTTTTTTTGGATTGATGTTTTGCTCAGAGACAAAGCAGAGTATTCTCGTGTTGTGAAAGGGATGGTTCGATTCAGAGGAGACGCAGTCTGCCACTACCAACGCCTCCATTCGCAGGTTTCTCCTCAAAAATTCTTTTGCCCCCTCCCCGATCGTCTCTTCTCCTTTCCTCTCTAATCTGATACCTTGCCGACTTTGCAGCTCAAGTGTGCCAGTTCAGAAACCGTCTTCTCCTCGGGCTACAGGATTCACGAAGAAGGTTCGATAACGATTCACTTCCCTCCCCCGCCTTATCCTCTACCTGCCAGATCTCACTCCTGTACCTCCCGACGCCGATCTCGCGTGCAGGGAGAGCCGAACGTGCTGGCAGGACGTTCCAAGGGATCGCCCTCCGGGCTGGCTCCCCGAACAGGGGAGGAGGCTCTCATATGGGTTCAAAATCGCCGGGGGAGAATATTTCGGACCTCCAGCCAAGTCATTCTATGACATCGGTGAGGAGCAAGAGGAGGAAGAGAAAGAGCAGATGCAGGTGCAGGAGGAGGAGGAGGAGGAGGAGGAGGATGAGGACCAAAGAGATCAGGGGAAGTAGGACGAGCAGGAGCAGATGTTGTAAGATCAGGAGCAGGAGCAGGAGCAGGAGCAGGAGCAGGAGCAGGGGCAGGAGCAGGAGCAGGAGCAGGAGCAGGAGCAGGAGCAGGAGCATGATGTTGGGGAGGGTTGGAGGCAGAGCCGATTCTGAAGTTCTCTGCTGCCAGTTCATGGAAATTCGTTTGCTCGTTCTGTCATCATCAATCAGAATGCCCCGATCCTCTCCGAGCATCCGGACAAGAAGGAGCCAGCACCTGCTCTAGAAGCTCTTCGTTTCATCATAGTCACCCCAGCTCGCAACTGCGCGACCTGGATCCGATTCACGGTGGAGAGCGTGTTAGCGCAAAGCTACAGGAAGTGAGTCAGATTGCTGCTGGAGATGGAAGACTTTGACTAGTCGAGCAGCTGGGAGCTGATTGTGACTGACGACCACTCGTCGGATGGCACTGGAGATGTTGCCATCGAGGCCTCCAGGTTCTTCTGTCTGCCCTCCAGCTGTCTGCTCTGACGGGGGGGGCGGCGAAGAGGAGATGAGAGGGTCAGGGTGATCGTGAATGAAGAGAGGAAGGGAGCCTTGTACAACACCATCAACGGTGAAGTTACCGAGCCATGGACTCGTTCCCGTGACCTTTCGTGTGAAGCCATCGCCATGGCCGATCCCCAGGATGATGACGTCATCGTCGTCGTCGATGGAGATGATTGGTTGACCCCGACGCAAGTCAATGCGCGATTTGACACGTCCTGACAGGTTCGCACATCCTAACGCGCTCGCTCTCGTGGCCCGCAAGTACGAGGTGGGAGATCAGCTGAGACTGGTCGGCATGTGACGGGCGGGCGAGCAGGAGGGAGCCTGGATGACCTACGGGACTTTCATCGAGTATCCCACCGGCCTCGTGCCTGACTGGATCGTCGACTTCCCCAAATGGTCAAGATTGGAGGGGCGAGGAGGGGAGGGAGGAGGGGAGGAGGGGAGAGGGCGGGGGGCGGAAGTGAGCGGAGGGGAACGGATGGGATAAGAGGATAGGGCGGGAGGGAGGATCAAGCTGGTGATTGTGCTCTATAGGGTCATTGACTCGAAGTCTTTCCGACGCTTTCCTTTCATCTCATCGCATCTCAGGTGAGGTCTCAAAGGTAATTGGTCCCCTGACTTTCTTGTTCTCTTCTTGTCTACAGAACTTTCAAATATTTCTTGCTCAAGGACATTGAAGAGTAGGGTCTCCTCCCCTCCCCTCCCCTCTCTTCTCCTCATCTGACCTCCATTCCCTTGTCCCATGATCTCCATTCCTCTTTCCCCCTTGTTCGTCTCTTTTCCTCCTCTTGCCTCGTTGATCGTCAGCCCTCCAGGAAGTCTTTCTGCTACGATGAGGATCATGGGTGGGGTCCCAAGTGCTCCAACGTAACTTGACTGGCTGATGCCGCACCTGCTGAGGGCTGGAGCAGGGAGGACGATACTTCGACAGGGCAGGAGCAGATGTTGCCGTCATGCTCCCGCTGCTAGAGAGAGCAGGTGAGGGAAGGAGGGGAGGAAGGTGAGACTTTGTACAGCTGACAAGGAAGGGCAGGGGAGAGGATCATGCGTGTGGACTCAATCCTGCTGGTGTACAACATCGCAACACCCAGCAATGACTACAAGGTAGTGGCTGCGGTGACGGCTGAGGATTAACGTCTTGCAAGATCCACCTCAAGGAGCAGTGGGGAGTCGACGAACTGGTGCGATCAAGGCAGCCACTGAGTCGCAAACAAGGTCCGTCGAACTCCCTTCCTGTCTCCTTCACTGCTTCACCTCCTTATGCTCTTGCTCTTGCTCTTGCTCTTGCTCGACCTCATGACTTGTCGGAAGGTTCAAGAAGATCTCCTTCCTCTGAGCCGCCAAGCATCGAGGTCCTCACACCAGTCAACGGAGCTTCTCATCGGGCACAGGAGGTGAGATACAGTGCCGTGCATCCTCCTCTAAGGCTTCCTTGGCGTCCTCCTCCTACTCACTCTTCCCTTCACTTCCATCCTGCAGCCCCTCGATGCCTGCACCCCCCCCCCCCCCCCCCCCCCCAATCCTTGGTACCTTCTCAACACATGCAGGAACTGCACATCGAGTATCGTGTTGGGGGCGTTTGGGTACCGGAGGAAGCCGTTGCTGAGGTCGATGACCCTGCCTACCCTCCTGGTTGTGACTGCCTTTCAAAGTTGTTCCTCGACGGCAAGTTGATCGTGCGGGGAGATCGTTCGGAGCTGCTGATCTCTGTGCCTCAGGATATCGTTCCTCCTGGTCTCCCCAGCCTCCTCCCCCACCCTTCCTGACCTCTCGTGGCAGGACAACATCATGTCGACGCGGACCTGGTGGGCCCTGAGGGGGAAGTCTTATCCTTCCACTCCATCTCGTTCACTGTAGTCTAAACAAGCTTGACGTTCGCTGCCTCTGCGTTAAACTGGAAAGAAGAGCTTCAAAGCTCTTTGTCCGCCGCCGCCCTCACTTCGATAATCTGCAGAATTTCTCACCCGCAGCACATCGGGACATGCTAGCCCACCACTTGTTGGGAGGGAGGAGAATCTTCTTCCCAGGGCCTTCGGTAGGAAAAGGAGATGATAGTTGATCCTGCCATGCACAGTGACTGAGCCAACCAGAGGAACCGACGGCATGCCTGCTTTCGTCGCTTCGAAGACAAAACTCTGTCACCAACAAACCACAAGTCAGGTTCTTCGACTCCTCACCACCCTCTCCCCCTTGCCCCTCTCTTCCCTCACCTGGAAGCCAGGAGCTCCCAGCTTGGTGTTTTGAGATGACGCTTGAAACTTGCTTGACACTTCCTGAAACAAGAAAGTCACGTACAAAACTTCACAAGATCTCAGTTCCAACCAAGCATCCCTATCACATTTCTATCACATCTTGTCCGAACAACACACACTTACGGACATATTTCGTACAACACACCTTGATGGCAGCCGAAGCTCCAGTCCTCACAGACTGTAAGGGATTTCCCATGTCCATAGAAGTCAGGCCGTCCAACGCCCACTGCCATGAGATCAGAGGCAATCATTTCGCAAGACATGCACCAGACAGCATCAATGCCAATGCAAGATGGAAAACATGGAACATGCAGCAGACAGAACCGAAAGACATGGCACGCCTAAGCACTTACCGTGAACCCCGTAGACGGCGAGCTCTGAAGCTCAACCTTGAACATTTGCCCGACTTTGGTCTGAGGACAAGGAAATCAAACATGATTGTCGTTGGGCAGCAAGGGAGTGGTATCCACGTGAATCTTCTCTGTGTCAGGAATCAGTGAGTCCGAATCCTTATCCTTCAGCATGATGCGGAGTGTGTTCTCAACTGAAAGGGCGCAAAAGTCCGACCCATTTCAGATCCGAATGAACGTTTGCAATCGAGATCAGACCTTCATGCGCTGATGGCGCTGCTGAGAAGGAAGAAGGTGTTGGTGATGCTGATAATGACGATGAAGGCATCGTGATCATCATCATAGCCATCGCCATCGCCATCATTGTTGTCCTCCGCTTTCTCCACATTGTTTCCGCACTGATGAAGCGTTTTCTTCGGTTCTGTGCAAACCCCCGAAACCTCGTCCCCGTACTGACCGATCATATTCCTACCCACCCCCAGACCCACCCCCTGAAGAATTTTTCTAAACCTGCCTGCTAAAAGTGTAGGGTGGGGTAGTTGATAGCAATGAACGCCTCTTCATGCATTTACTTTCGAACTGCATTGTCGCCTGTCCTGCCCACCATCACGATCACCAGCTCTTCTCATGCCCTATCCTCCTCCTCCTCCTCCTCCTCCTCCTCCTCCTCCTCCTCCTCCTCCTCATCATCATCATCATCATCATCATCATCATCATCATCATCATCATCATCATCATCATCATCATCATCATCATCATCATCTCCCTCTCATCTCCGTCACGTTTCCTGTCCTGTGATGAAATAGCAGCATTGTCCTGATCCTCGCTCTCCCTTGACCGATGCTCTAACGAGGCGATGCAGGCCTACACCGCACAGCAACGATGCTGAGGAATCAGCAGCTTCTCGTGGTGGCTGCTGTGCTGGCCGTTGCTGGGATCGCTACTTTGCTGATCGCTACGACGAGCGGCAACAAGAGAACAGCAGTAGGCAGTGTTAGGAGCTCTTGCTTGAGAGTTGACTTGAGACTTTCAGGATCTGGAGCTCGTGAGGGTTCCCAGGAGGAGAATGGCCATGAGGGCGCGTGGACAGATGCTGTGGGGGACTGAGACTTACCCGTATTGGGAGCGAGAGCACACGGGAGATCCGGAGATGTTCGCAGAGGTCAGCGCTGTCCTGTGCCCTGTGCTAGAGTTGAGATGAGAATTCGCAGGAGTACATTGATCTGTGCATACGGAAGCTCTACCCGGAGGTAGGGTGTCCGGGGTCTTGGGACAGCTCGTACTGGAGCCCGATCCATGAGTGAGACTTTGTGGGTGTATGATGGTTAGACTGACGTGAAGGTGCAGCGAATACGACAACGACCATCCTGAGTTAGACATCTGGCCTCCAGAGTGAAGATCTTGTACATTGGTGGATGACATGGGGTTGTTTGTCCTGCTCTGTTGGTGGAGGAGGCCGCTGCATGGCCGTGGTGTATGCTGATTGTTGAGAACCTTAACACGTCAAATTTCTGTGGAAAATGCTCTGAATAAATTGACAAGCATTCATTGATAAGAATATTCTCAGAGTCAATCCCGCAGGTTGGAAAACACGCATTTCTGGATATTGGAGACAGACTCGAGGGAAAGAATAACACGAGCGAAAGAGAAGAATATATCTACAGCAAGGTTTCTTGATCATCGCCGTCGGAGGCCTCTATCGAGCGTATGTGCTGCTGGGCGACAAACAGATCAATCATTGCAAGCCTACAACATGAGGCAAAAAAACCTCGCCAGATGTCCTGTGAATGTTTATTTTTCCCTCCCTTTGGTTTGCAACCTGTCAACGAATTAGCAACATGCACGAGCGATCCTCGTAGCTGGACCAGGTACACTCCAGCAGATGTTGCGATGAAGCTCAAGAGAAAAACCTGATGATTCCGATTCAGATGGAAGTGCAGTCTGTAGATTGAGCTTCTTTTGCGGAGATTGAGCAGTTGAAAGAGATCAAGGTGTGTGTCGAGAATGGTACCAGAATGTTCTCCTTGCTCGAATCTGTCAGGTCTCCGTACCTGCCATGGTAGCCAGTGAGATCTCAACATGACGCGTACTGATCTGAAAGGATCGAAGCGTATCAATGCACGACTCACAGGATCGCACTGCCCAAGACAGCGCAAGAGGTGAAGATGACGTAGTAGGTGGGAACCACTTCTCCTGCGCGGGCCCTCAGTAAACACTTGAAAGCCTCTGGGCCCGTCAACCTGTCCCGTAGTCTGCGATGGCCTTGTTTAAGAAGTGCACCTGCCCAGCATGGTTCAGAGAAGAGACAGGAACGTCGCCGTCTTTCCTGCAGCACGAGGGTCAAGGCAAGGATCGGAAAGATCGCGAACGGCAGCAGATTGCCGAATTGGTTCGATCCCTGGAATGTAATGACCATAAATCTGCAGGACGAGGTTCAAATGGGAGGAAAGGAACAAGATCGAGCATGTACGATGTGACAGCTTTGATAGACAGCACAGTCAGCCCTCCGAGCAGCGAACATATCCAGATGTATGTCATGACCGTTTTCCTTGCAGAGGGTGAGGACGTTGGGAAAACGTTGGTACGACACTCTCACCTTCTTGACCAGATCAGATCAATCGACTCCATGACAGATATCGTGAAGAAAACCTGGAGAGTTTGTTCACACGTCAGAACAGAAAAATCGTTGTCAGCGCAACCATGAACGTAGGTCGGAACGCCATTTTCTCGAATTGTTCAACCGTAACCGTCTCATGCTCCGATGTGTTGTTTGCTACAACCTGAAACATCGCATCACAAACCATTGGGGAGCAAGCGACTTCACATCACCCCCACTATCCCATAACCACCCAAGATGCAGAGGATGCAGCCGAGGATGTTGCGAAAGGACAGCTTCTCGCCCAAGATGAAGTAGGCGAACGGCACATTGACAACTACCTGTGATGGCCTCAGTCAACGACAAGAGCAGAAGCTGTCTGCACAGATATCGCTCCCAGCGGCGAGATGAGGGAAGGTTTCGCTAACTGCAGACTTCTGGTCAGCAAGGGAAGCATTTCAACTCAGGAGTTCACAGAGTACGCCACAAGGTTTCCAAGCTCGCCCAGGACCATGAGAGAAGTTCCAGCCCACCACCTCATCAGAAGAATAAGATGGTATCTCAGCTTCGTGCTTCCCTTACATCGGGATGGTGAGATAATTCTTCCCTCCTGTGTTCCGCTCGTGTGCTATCTGGTTTCAACGATGTCACACCATCAATCTTACCATGGTTGAGTTCAAACCTTCATGACACTAAAGCTTGTTCCAATGAGACTGTTTCCAACAAGAGCAATCAGCACTCCAAGGAAACTGCTCTTCATCGTGCCCGAAACTCGGCGACGTCCTTGACTGGGCCCTGTTTGCACTTTCACGACCTGCCCTCCTCTTTCCTCTACTTCGTTCAAGGCCCCTCCTTCGCTCCTCCCTCTCTGTCATCTCCCTCCCTCCTCCCCTCCCCTCTCTTCCCCAGTCTCTCCCCCAGAGGCAGACAGAAGCGGGGTAGCAGCCATAGCAGCAGCAAGGGGATAGCGAGGCATTCCAGCCTGCATTTCCGGCAGGGAGCATGGCACTAGCTCGTATGCACGGTGCCGCATGAAAAAGATGACGTTCAAAGTTTGGAACTTCAACATATTCGGCATAAAGTTTAAACAAATCTTTCCATTAGCAAAGTTTCAAACTCTCCAACGTTTCTCTCTTTTCAGCTGATGCGGCCGAGCCCGCCGACCTATGCCGCGATGGCGGGCGAGCGAAGAGGAGAGATTAGAGAAAGCGGGGAGGGTTTCCATGCTCCTTTTCCTCGTCTTTCTCGTCCTCTGCCTCTCCTCTAATGATTTCTTGACCTTACTGTGCCCCTTGCTTTGACTCGCGCCCTTGCCTGGTGGAACTTTGTGATCCTCGGCCCCCGTTCCTGGGATCCAAGGAGAAGGGTGGTTGTTTCCTGCATGCTTTCTCTTCCTCGTGCAAGCTTGCGTAGGATTGTTTCTTGTTATCTTTTCAGACAAAGTGATCACGAGAAAACTTTGTTGTGAATCTCCTGTCTGCATGGAGCGTTGCATATGTCATCAACGGAGGATCGAAGGTGGCAGACTAGACTATTTTCATGATGTTACTTCGTTTCCTTGTGTTGTTTTAACAATATTCTACATAACCATCTGAATTTATCATTAGGATAGACAGAATTTCAGTGTCACAGCATGAAAATCTGAAATTTATGCACTTCATGATTGGCTTCACTGATTGCTTTCTTGCAGATTGTCTTGAAAAACTCATGTATTGCATACTTTACTCCTCAACGACTTCAGAATCACTAAGGTACGTGCTTTCAATTATGATGATGGTTTGTTACTTTTCTTGACTTTCTTTGACGGTACGTGACATGAACTGATGCATGTGATTTCAGCAGATTGTGTTGATGAAGATGAATCGGTGGCTTTTCCTCAGTTTCCCCCTCTTTTCCCTCCTTATTCTTCATGTGGATGCAAATGGATTTCCTTCTTCTTTGAGATCTTCAACTGCATACGCTCGAAACAAGCTCGGTCGGGGTAACAGTGCTCTCTGGCTGAAAGGAGGTGAGCCGGAAAATCTCGGTGAGTATGGCGGCTTATCCAAGGATGCGATCGAGTTCTTGAGAGCTCAGAAGATAGCCCCGACGTGAGTGCTCTACATAGTTGTGGGGTAAAGTTTGTGAGATGATGACAGGAAACGGCTGTTTGAGCTCGTCGACACCAACGGTGATAATTTTATCACCCTGGAGGAGATCAAGATTGCTTTCGAGTACTTGAAGCGAAGAAAGAATGACTTGCTGAATGCTACTCTCGTCCCCACGGCCCTTGCTTACAAGACGAATGCTTACGTAGATGGCAAAGTCTATGTGGTCGGGGATTGGTCAGAATGGCTCGAGTTTCACGAGCTTTCGAGGAATGCGGACAACTCATGGGAGACTGTTGTGAAACTTCCTCCTGGAAGACGCCAGTTCAAATTCGTCGTGAACGGAAATTGGTTGACAAGTCACGACTATCCCGTGGTTGATGATGGTGTTGGAACTTCAGGTAGAGATTCTGTCGAAATGCTTTGTTCCGACACTGATTTGTGCGGATGCAGGAAACAACTTGATTGATGTTGTAACACCATCGGGTTCCAAAACGGCGGAACAGGAAGAGTTCGATGCCAGTGTGGAGCTAGTACAAATCCTTGAAAGTGAAAGGAACAACTCCAATCATGTTTTGAACGAATGCGCCGTGCTGATTCATACTGGGATGTTTGCTAAAGCCCGAGAAGAGCTTGAAAAAGGTCTAAAGAAGTATGAGGAATTCAACCTACAAATTCCACCAGAATGGAGAGAAATGGAAGTAAAATTGGTGGAAGCAGAGGCATCCAGGACACAGCACAACCTCAAAGATGAAGCGATCAATGCACTAATGGCAACTTCTGAATGTTTGCAAGCCGGAGATATTGAGCAAGCCAAAATGCTACACAAGAAGTATGAAGAAGTCTGTTGCAAAGCCGGGATTGAAAGAGTTCACCTTGATGATCTGTTCAATCAAATGAACGAGATACAGAGGAACCAAGGTAATTTTGCGATGCTTGTTCTCCTGCTCGCTGACATGCATGAAAAGAAGAGAAGAAGTTGCAAGGGGATGTGACTCCAAGTCAGGGAGTAAGACAAGATGAGCCAGCAGACAACCAGAAGCTATACGATATGACGGAAATGGTTCAAAACAAAGGAAAAATTGCAGACCAGGAAAGGAAAACTCACCTGGATGAAGGGGATTTGAAGTTGCAGGAAGCTAACGATTTGACCGACGGGAAGCAGTATGAGCAGGCGAAACAGGCCTTGAAGCAGGCCAAGGAGGCGTTCAAGCAGGCAGGGGAGGACAGAAAAGGAGTTTTGGAGCTGCTGGAAGAGAGAATTGAAGAACGCAAACGACAAGAAGAGAACGAGAGGCAAGGCAAGCTGGCCCGGGAGGAGCAGGAGCGGCAAGCCCGGGAGGAGCAGGAGCGGCTGGCCCGGGAGGAGCAGGAGCGGCTGGCCCGGGAGGAGCAGGAGCGGCTGGCCCGGGAGGAGCAGGAGCGGCTGGCCCGGGAGGAGCAGGAGCGGCTGGCCCGGGAGGAGCAGGAGCGGCAAGCCCGGGAGGAGCAGGAACGGCGAGTGAGGCAGCTTATCAAAGAGGGTGACCAGAAGGCCGAGGAGGCGACCAAGCTGACCGACGAGAAGAAGTACCAGCAGGCGAGGCAGGCCTTGAAGCAAGCGGAGGAAGCGTTCAAGCAGGCAGGGGAGGACAGGAGAGGGATGCTAGAGCTGCTGGAACAGCGGATCAAGACAGAGGAGGAGCAGGAGCGGCTGGCCCGGGAGGAGCAGGAACGGCGAGTGAGGCAGCTTATCAAAGAGGGTGACCAGAAGGCCGAGGAGGCGACCAAGCTGACCGACGAGAAGAAGTACCAGCAGGCGAGGCAGGCCTTGAAGCAAGCGGAGGAAGCGTTCAAGCAGGCAGGGGAGGACAGGAGAGGGATGCTAGAGCTGCTGGAACAGCGGATCAAGACAGAGGAGGAGCAGGAGCGGCTGGCCCGGGAGGAGCAGGAACGGCGAGTGAGGCAGCTTATCAAAGAGGGTGACCAGAAGGCCGAGGAGGCGACCAAGCTGACCGACGAGAAGAAGTACCAGCAGGCGAGGCAGGCCTTGAAGCAAGCGGAGGAAGCGTTCAAGCAGGCAGGGGAGGACAGGAGAGGGATGCTAGAGCTGCTGGAACAGCGGATCAAGACAGAGGAGGAGCAGGAGCGGCTGGCCCGGGAGGAGCAGGAACGGCGAGTGAGGCAGCTTATCAAAGAGGGTGACCAGAAGGCCGAGGAGGCGACCAAGCTGACCGACGAGAAGAAGTACCAGCAGGCGAGGCAGGCCTTGAAGCAAGCGGAGGAAGCGTTCAAGCAGGCAGGGGAGGACAGGAGAGGGATGCTAGAGCTGCTGGAACAGCGGATCTCTGTAGAGTCTGACTATTTGCGTCGCATCAGCGAATTAGTTGAGTCGTCGAGGGTGTTGGAAGGAGAGGAAACGAAGGACCTGAGTCGTCATGTCGCCCTTGTGGATGAGTCGATTGGGAAGCTGAGGCAGGCCCTCACGCTTGTTGCTGCCTTCCAGTTGAGGTTCTCCGATCGAGGATTCAATTTGGCCGTCGACGAGGATCTGCTAGAGCTGAAGCTGAACTCGCTCAGTGCAAGGAGGAGGAAAGTACTGGGTGCGAAGGAAGCTGTTGATGAATGCCGGCAGCGAGGAAAGACGGCAAAGGAGCAGCGAGACGTGGCGGCGGCAGTCGAGAGGTCACAGCAGCGTCTTGACTCGTTCGCTGCGAGCATGAAGAAGAGGGGATGGATGGTTCTGCACCCTAGCGACGAGGTGCATGACGCATATCTCCACCTTCACTTCCCAAAGCAGTCGGTGAGGAGCGAGAGAGGAAGCGTCTACGACTGGACCTGCTGTCTCATCAACTGCTACGAGTCAGTCTACAGGGAAGTCATCACTCGCCGCGCTTCCATGCTCACTGAGGCTCAGCGGCACGCGAACATGAGGAGGCAGAACCAGCGACTGGCGATGCATCGACGTGGGGAGAAGAAGGGCTTCCTCCCGAGCCTCATGCACTTCAACTCCAACATTCTCAAGGTGCTCCTCGTCCTTCAGGTGGCCTCGCGCCTTCCTGATGGAGCGGAGACGAAGCTTGAGGGACTGGGACAAGCGGGGAGGATGTGCCTGCACTTGTGGTCACACGTGAGGCAAGTGGCAGGGCATGTGAACTCAAGGCTGTACAATGACCGAGAGAAGTACCTGTCAGCCCTCCACTTCACGGCCTCTTACTTCTCCGGTCGGATAAAGTTCTTAACATGAGTGAAATTGCTTCTTTTTTGTAAAGGTTCTACAGCTACACTCTACGTCGGTTAGCCGCAAACATCTCCAGAGCCCCACCGTCGGTCCTTCACTTCTGCACCCTCAAGCGTGAGGCCGACTGCCGCAGAGCCGAGACGTCCTCGGACACGAACTGTTCCGCTGCCTGCTCGAGAGCGTTACTGCTGTGAGACCAACCCCCCATCCTCGACTCGCCTGTCCCATGTCTGGCGCCGGGTAAGGGTTGGAGCCAGGAGCATAGCGTCTGATCGTTCCCTTGCTCTCTGCAAACTTGTGATTGTAGAAGGGCACAAGAGAAGAGGATGAAGGGAAGTGGAAATGGTGGGCTTCTTACCAGCAGAAAGGTGCACCTCCTTGCCCTCAGCCTTGCAAGCATCTACTGCAGCTCTGCGAGACGACAAGGTGACTTGACAAGCTCGAGAGCATCAGTCCAGCGTTACCTCCCCAGCACATGACACATGAGCCTTCTCCTTGTTGAGCTGGAGATGTGGTGAGAGGGTAGCAGTAGGGTTACCGACTTCACCTGTGAACGGAGAAGTACTTGCGGAAGAACTCAATCAAACTCTCCTTCGTGACAGCTCTTCATCTCCGTCAGCTCACACTCTCACTATCAGTGAGCAAACCTCAACGCGGCTACTTCCTTCTCCTTCCTATCGAACACAAAAGTGTGCGCGCAAAGTTCCTATCGCGATCTCAGCACAACTGACCGCTTCCTCCTCCACCCGTCACCGTCATCAGGCGCTCGCACATCCTGTCGACGCTCCTGTCCCTCTCTTGTTTCTTGGTGATCAAACTCTGGAGGAGCAGGAGGTCACAAACCATCAACACCCCAGCAGCGCAAACCTCGACATGGTCCGCATATTCCTCGCCCGGCATCTCTTGCTGCGAACACGTCACGTCGAGACGGTCTGTAGCACCAGGCAACACTCACGAGCTTCTTCTCGAAGCACATGAAGAAGTTTTCCATGCGAACTTCCAAATGCTGCGCTCGCCTGTCACTGCCCGAGCACAAGGATCTACCCACCTCACCTGAGGGCACTGAACCGACTGCACCAGACACTTCAACCCGCAAACTCCCCACTTCTTGGTCTCCACCGCGGCCACTATGTACCCCAGCTGCTCTACCGTCCTCAGCTGCGCGTACATCTCCTTGTCCATGACTTGGCAGAGGAGCTCGAGACGTACGTCGATGTCGACGGTCCTCTCCCCGATCTGATAGTACACTGAGATCGCGCTGTCGACCGCATCCGGGTCGGGGCCCAGCTCCTCATGCACCCAAGTCTCTCCTTCGGGGATCTGTAGGCAGAAGGAGTGACTATCAGCACGAGAGAGGACGGAGAATACCTGAGTGATGCAGAGACAAGGCTTGCTATCTCCCTCCAGGGCCTTGGGCTGCAGCGGGGAGAGTGACTCCGTTATCATCTTCACTGCTTCTTCCGCTGAGAAGTTCCCGACTATGAACGCTTCAATCAGCAGATTATCCAAGAATTCTTTGAGGAAATCTTGAACTTCAACCCCTGTCAAAGTCTCCAGCTCCCTCAGCCTTTCCTCGTTGCTCCAGAAGGGATGCTCCAAGACTTGATTGGTCGCAGTGACGCAGTGGAAGTACGACTGCTGGAACCTTCTATTCCTGTAGTCTACAATCGTCTTCTGCTTCACAAGCTCGAACACGCTCTCATGGTCCTTGACTTTGAAGTTGGCGATGCAGGACAACATGTTGGAGACGAGGACCGGCATCTTGTGATCATAACTGCAGAAGCAAGGCGGGTGAGCTGGAAATGATCACAGCTGAAAACTTTACCCCTTGAACGACAGCCTGAGACCAGTGCACGGAGAAGAGGCAGACGTGTTAGATATATCGAACACCAGCCCCGCCTCCTCTGCGTCGTATGCCTCTTCGTTGGTGACCTATCAACTAGTTTGAGCTTGACAAGGAAAGCGCAGCAGCTCCACATACCTCTTGGATCAACTCCAACAACATCCTGAGAGACACTGCTTTCCTCGCACACTTCTCTCCGACAAACGAACTGATCTGAATCCTGACAGAAGCCTGTCCGACCGTCAAGACCGCTCACGATCCTCCATGTTCTCACCTTGGGAACTCCGAAGGTGGTGTCCAGCACATGCCATGCTTGCACTGTGTCTGTGTCGATCACCTTGGTAGGAGCGGTAGAGCACTGAAGGTCTCCCTTGAGCTCCCACTGCTCCGGTGTGTAGGGGTTGGCGCGGGGAAGGTGCAATTCAGGGTGGCACGGGATGGAGCGATCGGACCAACGAGCAATGAGAGCAGGGGAGATATCACGTCTGACGTACTTGGTCTTGTACCTGCACTGACCATGAGAAGAATGACTGACAACAAGTCAAGGGATCATAAACCATGTCTCCTCTGCCCACTCCGTTTCACCTGGGGTCACATCCCTTAGCATGTCAGAGGAAGGAAAACTGGTTCACTGTTACCATCCAGAGGCTGGTCGGCAAGGGGAGCCACCAGGTCAATTCGAAGATTCTTCGCATTGAAATGTCTGTCGATCAATGCGTCCAATGCGTCAAAATCGAGCGGGTCGTAGAAAAGGTCTGGCCCGCACAACACCTGCCCCAAGTGAGCTGCTGGAACATCGCAGATCCAACGCGCTCTGACCTCCTCTCGTGGGTAGCGGGTCAAGTTGCACGCAAGCTGCTCAGTGAACTGATCTTCTCTGACTCGATTTCGGAATCGGAAGTTGAGTTCCTCCAACATCTCGCACTCATGCCTGATTCTTCGCCGCTCGTCGTTGTTGGTGGCACGTAGGCAGGAATTGATGTATTGGAACACCAAGTCGATCACCTCTTCATAATGCGGCATCCCTTCTTCCGTCAACTTGATGGAGACTTCGAACAAGGCAAAGTGAGTCGACTGTGTTGCAGTCCCAGCTCCAAGGTCTGTTGCCCATCCTTTCTTCTTCAGAAGCGAGAGCACACTTCCTGCTCGCAACGTCAAGTTTTGAACGCTGTGATGCGATCAAACAGAGCTAACCTGGACCCTCGTGCCCAAGACAATGACTAAGAAATCTTGTCGGTTTCTGGCGGAAATTTGGATACGTGGAGTCTGTCGGGAAGTAAAGCACAAGCTTCCTCCTCTCCTTCACTGGGACGATGTGGTAGAGAGATTTCCAGCTGCTGGTAAAAGGATCGTCTTCCTTCAAGACACCCTGGAAAGGCAAAGAAATGATCAAGATGCTCGATTGAAGGTTCAAAGTACCCTCAGCGGCTCGATCTTGTGATTGGGGACATCCGAGAAAAGGGTCCTGCTCCATGATTCCAGGGTGTCGAGGCTTTCGCGTCCCAAGATGCTGAGTTTCATGATGTTAGCGCTGTAGTTCTGTTCCCAGAATCGAAGAAGATGTTCTCGAATATTCGTTCCAGTTTCCAAAGGCATGTCATGCAACGTCTGGATTTTTGCAATGAAGCACGATCAGGGAAAGAACAAACTTGAAACTTCATTCCCTACCTTGTAGTTTCCAGTTCCAAAACGCTGGACAGGATGGCCATCTTTGCTTGAGGATCGCCATAGCTGAAACTCTCTCCTCGAGTCTTCTTGTAGATTTTTGTTGTTCTCCGAGTCGATGGCATTCAGCTCGCGCTCAGTAAGATCTTCGAGGAAGAGGGGGGCAGAGAAGAACCCAGAAAACCGATCGAGGGCATCGTACTGCGCCTCCATTACAACAGAAAGATCTATGGAACATCAAGCTTACCAGGCGGTCATGAGCCAGCATGAAGTGATACACGGTGCGATCCAAAGACGTCCAGGCGTTTGAGTAACCAGCACTCTGCGCACAGAAGCTGTCGAAGTCGGACTCTCCAGGGAATTTCTTGTTGCCAAGGAAGAGCATGTGCTCACAGAAATGAGCCAGGCCTTGAACTTCAGGGGGGTCTTGAAGCTGTCCAGCAGCAACTGCCATGGCAGCTGCTGCAGTTTGAGTTTCGGGGTCGGAAATCAGGACACAGTCAAGGCCATTGGGTAGCTGGATCAGGCGGTAAGCCCTATGGTCGGAATCTGGCTTCCTTCTCGGCTCTATTGTAGTCATACCTGCAAGGACAAGGACAAAGTCAATGTGTGACGTTTCCAAACATCCAGATAATCTTCAATCGCTTTGTTCTTCCTCAACTTGTCGTTGGAGGCAGCATACGACTATAATCCAAGCTAGCAAGGTACAGCTCACTCGTCTCTGTTTGACATACAGCAAACATGTCATGCAGATTAGCACAGCATCTTCAACCAGATCTCAGACACATTCCATTATGATTAATTTTCTGCCTCTCTGCCTCTTTTACTCATCTCAAGTTCTCGCTTCCATTCATGATTCCGTTCACCGTCGTTCCCTCATAGCTCCTCCTTCACAATTCGATATCCTCTTCTTTGCACATTATGTCCTTGTTGGTTGCAACATAGAAGTCTGTACAAAGCAGGATTCGTTTCGATCTCAAGCTCTTCCCATTGCCTCCTTACCCTCGTTCCTACATAATTCACTACCTGGACTTTTCCCCTCTCCATCCACATCCTATCTTCTTCTTCTCCACACTTTTCCGAAAGGACCCTTCAGGGATGTTCCTCTCCTCTTTATCTCTTTATCTCCGCTGCTTCGCTTCCCTCCTCCCCCTCCTCCTCCTCCTCCTCCTCTTGTTTCAGCGAAAATCCCACGTGTCTCCCTGCATTGAAGCCCAATTTCCCCCCCTGCGATAATGATGTTTAGTGGAGCAAATGCACCCCTACTATTTTCCTCCCTACCCCCGTCATAGTCCATCATAACCCTACTATATGACTGTCGCAAAACGGGATCACTAACCCCCTACCCCGAGCAATGCGCCCCCACCCCACCGAATTTTCCAGCCTGTCCACTAGCTTGCAGACACGGTGTCACATCAACCGCCAAACGTCAAACCAGATTGGTCACTGAAGGACAGACCACCCCTCGTGGTCCCACCCCAATCCTAAACCTATAGAAGGGAGGTGGGGTACTAGAGCGTCCGATCTCAGGTGGGAAGCTTTCGGTCCGAGGCATGGCTCGGCAGCAGCGGCGGCTGCTGAGAGCAGTGTAGACAGGAGTGGCCCTGAGGAGAATGAGCAATAGGAGCGATAAGAGGAAGTATGCAAACTGATCGAAGACTCGACGAGACAGACTCCGATAGATAGATGATAGAAGGCATGACGAGATAGAACCTCATTATCAGAGTGCGATATTCTGATCGACTTGCGATCCAGCTTCTCAACTTTCAACAGCGAGATCACAACATTGTGTTTATTCTCCGCTACAATGTGAGTTCTGGATCATTGTGCAGAAAACAACTGAAGCAAGATTTTCATGCTCCAGGAGTGCTTCAAGCTGTTCGAGCTCAACATGGTATTGTCCAAACGACAAGACTTTCTATTCGTATCGTACCATATGCTCTGACGGAACAACAAACGTTTGCTTTGTTGGCGGTAGTTCTTCAAGTCCTAGCAGCTATTCTTCATATAATCAAGTCTACTATCAAAGTCCAACCTACTTTTACCCGGACATCTGTGTATGTGCAGTTTTCTTTACGCTCAGTCGACTTTTCAGGCTTCTTGAACTTGTGTATTGCTTGTACTTGACTTTGAAGCCTTTGAGTACCATTCGACATAATCGCATGAATCAACAGCTGTGTGATATAGTCATACAAGTAGCAGGATTCATCCTTTGTCTCGGTCTGATACCAGGGAGCTGTGGGGAAGACGGGCTTGCAGCAATCATGCTCCTAGCCATAACTCTTTCTTGTATCGACGTGTTCTATGGAATGGGGTTCCGTGCGGACTACACCATGAACTTCAACAGCTACCGCCACAACATCTTGGCCCGTGTGGACTGCTGCGTTGGAGTTTATACCTGGCAGGTATACTTCATATGCTTCGTTATCGACCTGATCGGCGCGACCATTCTTTTGGTGAGCATTTCCCTGTTGAGCCTTCTTTGAAGTTGATTTCGAACCTTCAGGTTGGGAAAGAGAATCCCGTCGGCTACGCTGTCGCCGCCTCCTTCACTGTGGGGTTGGTCTTGAAGTGGTACCGTCCTCACTGCTGTCTTCCCCATGTTTGCATCAAATGAGCTGACTGTGAGGGTTTGAAGGTACCTTGCTTCCGACCAACTTCGCACTCCTGCAGTCGAGGATGACATTGAGATGCGAACAAACGTTGTCCGTCAAGCCGGATTCGTTCATCCAGTGTGAGGCAAGGGAATGGTCTCAAGTCCAGCCCGCCATCGTCATTTGGACGGTCAGCCTTTCGAAAAAGTGCTACTTTGAGGGGTTGAAGGCTTGCTCTCAACACTAAAGGGCGACGCCTTGAAATGCATATATATATATGCGATACAAATACTTGAGGGAGAGCGAGAGTACAAGGAGATTTGGAATTGAATAAGAAGGTCTCGAGCAACAATTCATACCTCATTTTTGATGATCGATTGATCGATTGTCTCTATTGATGATACAAAAACTCTGACGACGAGATAGAAAAACTGAAATCAAGAAGATATGTCAATTGCTACTATGTAGATTTGGAAATTTGAGGACACACGTATCAAGAAATTGGACAAGTGTCAGACAGCCAACGTGGAAGGGAGAGGAGGGGAGGGAAAGACTGGAGACAAGGTGTTGGATACAACGCGTCAATCATGTGTAATCAAGCATGTACAGATGTCGTTTGGCAAAGGTGATATTGCCATAAAGGCGCTTCAGTGAAAGACAACTGGCAGAAGATGAACATCCAGACGGAGACTGATGATGAAGGATACAGCAAGAGAAAGAAATAAGGAGGGTGTTTGGTTTGAAACAAAGAGCGGTGGTATGAAAGAAAAGAAGCGCTCATGGTGATAGCGGGCGGGCTGATGACAGAGGTGAGGGAAGAGAGCATGTTGGGAGCGGGAGCAAGAGCAGGAGAGTGGAGAAGCTAGGGACACGAGATGAGCTGGAGCAGGGGAGAGGAGAGGAGCAGTAGCAGAACAGAGGAGAGGAGGAGAAGAGAGAGAGAGAGAGAGAGAGAGAGAGGAGAGGAGCAGGAGCAGAACAGAGGAGAGGAGGAGAAGAGAGAGAGAGAGAGACGAGAGGAGCAGGGGCAGAAGAGAGACGAGAGGAGCAGGAGCAGAACAGAGGAGAGGAGGAGAAGAGAGAGTCGAGAGGAGCTGGAGCAGAACAGAGGAGAGGAGCAGGAGGGAGATAGAGTTGAAATGAGCAGGAGCGCGACATGGGCATACTCTTTTCTGCATTTGCAGTTTCCGAATGTTACCCCACCCCAATCCGAACTCTCCATAGGGAGTTTTTCAAACATTTCTCCCATATTTGAACTTTTACCCTGATAAATTCAGATCTGTTGTAAAAATATCATCCCCCATTAGTTACGGTCGTACCCCCTAGTTTTAAGGTATTTCGTTGATGATATAGGGGTAGGGTACTTGACCCCACCAACCCCACTTCCGCCCCGCCATTTGCCACTCCGACAACGAACGAAGCTTTTATGTTTGACCACCCCCACCCCATTGTATAGACCCCTTGGGCTTAGGACAAAACACAGTACCCGTACAATTGAGATCACTACCCCGTACTTCTATATTATTTGCACGGGTAATTTCTTCGAGGTACCCGTACTTCAGCTTCTGGCACCCCCCACCCAGCACCCCCCACCTCGTTTGGTTGACAGTAGAATTCCCGCCAATCACAATGCACCGCCCCTTCCCTTCCCTTCCCTCCCCTCCCCTTCCCTTACCTCCCTCCCTCC
>NW_005434651.1:145114-219048 GCF_000315625.1 Guillardia theta CCMP2712 | reverse complement strand
CCTCCCTCCCTTCATGCCTCCCTCCCCCTCTCTCCATTCGACCATCGCTACGATGGCATTGGAAGTTGCCATTCTTTTGGTGCATGGTAGTCCCATTCCATTCTAACAACTCTGTGTTGTCTCCTCAATCTTACTTTGAATCTCGTTATCTGTTTGCATGCTTTATCCCTTTGCTTTTTCACCTGATTCACAAGAATGTACTCAGAAACTTCTAAACACTTGTATTTCCTTGGTGATATGTGTATCTCATTTTTGATCTTTGAGTGCATTTGATATCATTATCTTTGAAATTTCGCATCGCTCTACAGATTCACACACCTATCATATGATTTCTACTTGCTTCGAAAGGAAGGGAATGAAACAGACACCTGACAGATTAATCCAACCTCTCTGACTCTGATTCTTCTGCTGCAGGGCTGCGCAAGCAATCATACAACCACTAGCCTCGTGCATTCATCAGAGAGTCAGCTGGTTCTCTCATTTTCAACGCTCTGACGATTTGCTGAGAACATGGAAATTCCTCATTTGCCGAAACGATGTGAAAGATTGAATGCGGAAGATTGTCGTTCGAACTTTTCGTTGTGCTCTGTTGCAGATATCTTTACCAGCAATACTCAGGAGCAGGTCAGCTTGTCGAATGTCAGCCTGTTCGGGGAAAATAGCAAAGACTCCTTTTTCAACATACTCATTGCTGATTCAACCCAGGCACGCGAGTTCAGCAATGCATCAAAGTCTGAGACAGCGACTGCCAGCAGAACAGTTGTAAATGAGCCATCAAATGGGGCTTTAGTAGCATTGGCTTCTTATCCTGACACAAAACCGAACAATCCTGAGAGAATTGCCAGTGCAACACAAATTAACAATCAGAAAGTCACTTTCCAACCACCAAACCAACGAGTCCATTCTTCATCCTCTGGAATGACAATACCTATTTCACTTGGTGCTAATAATCCTGAAAAGCAAAATGTTAGGGTTTCTTCAGAAACAATGCAAGCAGATTTACGGAAAATTGCACCCAACAACACCATGGATTCATCACTGCCCATCGTCAAATCAGGAATGCAGGATAGGTTTGTTACGACGCAGGGACTGAAGCCATCCGATCCCATGTCAGACTTGGAGAGCAGGATCTCACTCAATGAGAAGTTGAATTCGTTGTGTAATGACGATAGAGAGAAGAGAATCCAAGGAACCTGGTCTGCGGAAGAAAACAACATGTTCTTTGATCTGCTTCGTGAATATGGGAGATCTTTCAATGAAATTAAGGATCGCATGGGTGGAAGGAAAACTAGAGAACAGGTTCATAAGGTGCAGTCGTTTTCGTTACAATCACTATGATTCCAGATTCGCTGTTACTATTATCGAATTGTAAAGAAGATCAATCAGGTAGATATCGCTCTCTCATCTAGTTTATATTCAGCGCTGTTCATAGGTAATATCGATCACCGGAGCAAAGATCGATAAATTCTCGGGGTCTGAGGGGAAAACAGTGGTTCAAGCGATGTTGGCATGGTACACATGACACGTTCTGCAATGGTATCCGCCTCTTTGTAACTCGTTTTCCTTCCAGGTGGGAGCTGGTCAGGAAGGGGAATGAAGACGACACCAGTGTTAATCTCTTCAAGATCAGTACTAATTTGGAAGACGATGTCAGGAGAGACTTCGCTAACGAGCTATGGAAGAAGTCAGCAATCACTATTGAGAACCTTCCAGACTCCAGAAAATATCCAATTGATACGCTTGAGATTCTTCTTCATCCTTCGAAAGATGAGTCGAACAAGAAGGCTGAGATTGCACCATTGCGTGATGAGGTGAAACCAACGATCTGTGAGATAGGTGCGAGTTGTGCTGCGAGTCTACTGAGATGTTGCGGGTTGTGATGTTGGAACTCAGGTTTGAAAAGATCAGAGAAATGCGACACCAAAGTCTGTCAAGGTATTCGATCTTCTGAAATCAGTCTCTCCGTGAATGCAAACTCTGCAGTGAAACAATCAGTGCTTGCTGCTAAACCTTCATCTCATCCCTGTGGAGGTGTTTCATCTGCACACGAGCTTACAAAAATCTCATCCATGTGCGCAGGCTCGATCCAACCAAGCGCCATCCCCCAACCTTTCGTTCACGCAGGATCGATGCATCCGGGCTTGCAAAGTCACAAAACCCCCGAGCGTGAAAATCCTTCGACAGTTGATTGTGGAACTCCTCTTCCCGTCAGATTCAATCTCAGGCTCATTCCTCAGTACACCGACCTCTCCCTTCTCATGACAAGGTAGACGCCATTTCTCCTCTCATCTGCCTGCTCCGCCTGCTCTGGCTGTTCCTCGTGTACTGCTCAACAACCTCACTCTTCCCCTTCTCCTCTTGTTGATCAGGTATTGATCCTCTCATCAGGTGTGGTTTGAATCCTCAGCTGGAACTGACACTAAAGCCGAGCAAGTCGATCGGACGAGTGGCGCAACGTCTGTGCGAGAAGTGGAGTCAAGTAGTTGGGCAGGAGATCACAAGAATGAATCATCTGGCTGGCAAGCACCTCAGCCTGGACTTCTCGCATCCTGTCTTTCGAGTCCGATGCCTCCAACGACCGGATCACCAGGGTTGGACTCCCAAGGACCTTAACATCGCAACAGGGGAAGTCTTCCAGTTAATCGGATGTCCTTCCAACTTTCGTCTACACTACAGGTACCTCCTCCTCCTCCTCCTCCTCCTCTTCCTCCTCCTCCTCCTCCTGCTTCTGAACTGCCGCCCAGTATCGACAACCTCTATCCCGGCATGCTCTGCTTCAATCACATCTATGTGTCGAATGAACGCCCGGCCTTGCTCGAAGACAGGAGCGAAGACAAGGAAAGGAACAAACCTTGTATCCTCGATGGCGAATCCTCGTCCTCCTCATCGAGCGACTTTGTTCCATTCCAGAACGTCAAGTCAATCCTCAGCATGGAAAACTCCACGGCCAGCTCTCACAAGAGCATCTCGTGCGACGACAGCAGCTCCAAGAGTTCCGTGGCAGAGGACGGGAAGAAGAGCAGAGAAGTCGATCTGCACTGCCACGAGGAGCTCGAGCTCGCCGATCTCGTCCCATCAGGAAACTCCCAGTCCTTCCGCCACGTCATCATCGACAACCGCTCATGGCCAGCAGGTATCCCAGCAGGGGACGAGCTCCGTGTCTGATGGTCCTGCCGCAGGTTACCTCCTGCAGGAGCACGAGATCCAGGAGAACAGCAGCAGCCAGGGTCAAATCATGGGCAGCAACTTCAGTGGAGACTCGCTAGACTGCCTGCAACACCTACTAGGAGAGGACAAGTATGTTGTTGCTCCCCTCCCTCCTCCCTCCTCCTTTCGCCTCCGTCTACCCCGCTCCTGCTCCTGCTCGTGCTCCTGCTCGTGCACCTGCTCCTCTTGCTCCTGCACCTCGTCCTCCTCCCCTCCTTCATCTAAGCTCTCTCACCTTCTCCTTCTCTTCCTCCTCTCTGAGAATTGTGCAGCTCTCTTGGTTCGCTCCTCTCTTCGCGTCAAGGCGTCTTCCCCTGTTCCAACTCTCGACAGGTCGGAGGAGCAGCTGAGGGAGGAGGCGGGTGTTGACATGCTTGGCAGGCTCTGGTGGAGAAGGGAGGAGACTCAGTGTTGTCCCCTGCGAAGAGAACCCTTGAGGTGCAGGAGGGAGGAGAGCAGGAGGGGTACGGAAGGGCGTCGAAGCAGCTCAAGATGTGGTAGGAGAGGAACGGGGAGGAGGAGCTCATGTATATGATTGCAAACTTGTAAACGATTAACTTTGACAGAAATGAATGAAGTAAAGCTGAATCCATACCTTTGTTTCCCCGCCGCTCTGCTCCAAACATCTGTCCAACCTGATCCTTCCTCTCTTTTCCTCCTCCCCTCCACTTCCTCTCCCGTCCCTTTCGCTCCCCTTCTCTACACTCCCCCGCTCTGCGATGCTCTCCCGTCACTTCAACTCCTCTCTCTCTCCTCGCCCCTGAGGCTCATCCACTCTACTCCCTCCACTGCTTCTCGTCAAACCTTCGGCACTGCCCCATCCAAGAAGACTTTCTCCGCAACTCCTGCTCATCTTGTCACTCAGGGACTCCCCGGCACTTCTACTCTCCCTCTCGCATCCTCTCCTGCCATCCTCTCTCCTCCCCCCATTCCTCCCTCGCCCTCCCCGTGCTCTCTCTTCCTTTCCTCCCCCTTCCCACATCCTCCCCTCCCTCCTCCCACATCCTCTCACCCAGGGCTCCGGTAGCAGTGAAGAAGTTGTCTCGGAAGCTAGCTCCCAGTCCTGTCTGGGTCTCGAGGTTCCCGAGGATCCACGAGTTGAGCATGATGCGGGTCGTCGGCGGCTTCCTCCTCCTCTCGTATGCCTTCAGCGCATCTGCAGCGCATCAGCTTCACACCTCCTGCCCCTGCTCCCTCGCAGGATCTCCCACCTGGCAAGGAAGCATGCTTCTTTCCGATCTCTGCCAGGTTGGACGCCAGGCAATACGCGTCCTGCATCGCCTGGTTCGCACCCTTGGCGCCGTCAGTTGGGTTGAAAGAGCCGAACACGATATGAATTACAGGGGAAGACAGAGGAGGAGAGGCGAGGGAAGGAAAGGGAAGGGAAGGAAAGGCGAGGGAAGGGAGGGGAGGGGAGGGGAGGGGAGGGGAGAAGAGGAGAGGGAGGGGAGGGGAGGAGAGAAACCTGCCCTAGGAACGGAGGCATCGCATGCGCAGCATCGCCAAGTAGGACGGCAGATCCTTTATGCCAGGTGACGAGAGGGTTGTGGAAATAAACCCCAACGTCGAAGAATCGATCTGCATTCTCAACTATGCGAACGAGATCCTGTGGCATCCTGTAGAACATACTTAAATTCCTCCTCCTCCTCAACATTACCAATTCATCATCACCATCATCATCATCATCGTCATCATCATCGCCATCACCATCACCATCGCCATCACCACCACCACCACCACCATCACCACCATCACCACCATCATCATCATCATTTGACCTCTTGTCCTTCATCCTCCTTACAAAGTCTCCGCGCTTGTCCGTGGAGGTCTTGAGCCTGCGTGTTGTTACAAGGCAATCAGTAGCAGAGAAGAGAGGAGAGGAGGTGGATAGGGGAGCAGCGAGCAACGAGCAGCGAGCAAGAGGAGCAGGAAAGGCCGCAGGAAGCACCATGACGGGTTCTCGTCGGTAGCCCGGGGCTCGGAGAAGACATAGGCAAACTGCCGCAGTAGTGAGGAAGGAGGACGTGGATGTAGGACAAGACAAGGTGGAACCTGATCGAACTTCTTTCCCTTTCCTCCTCCGTACGTGGCAGCAAACCCGTAGGATCCTTCGCCTGACCGTACAAGTCAACCAGTAGAGACGTGTCGTCGTATTGCTCTTTGCTCCCTCCCCCCTTCCCTCGTCCGCCCTCCTCCTCCTGCCACCTCCTCTATACTCCTCCCCTCCTCTCCTCCTGCCTCCTCCTCTATACTCCTCCCCTCCTCTCCTCCTGCCTCCTCCTCTATACTCCTCCCCTCCTCTCCTCCTGCCTCTCTCACCAAACCACTGGTGAACATCCGATTGAACGTCTGCAGGGCGAGAAGAATCTCCTTCGGCAGGCGCGACACTGAAGATGATGCGAATCCCCGAGTATCTGATAGGCAAGAGGTGAGGAGGAGGAGGGAGAAGGAACGGTGAAGGGAGGTGCGGAAGACGTAGGAGGAGGAGGCAACAGCATGTAGGACAAAGACAAGGACGGGGAAGGGAAGCGAGAGGACGAGGTGAAGGGGGAAAAAGGACGAGGACGAGGACGAGGACGAGTTTGTACGGGCTCACATCTTCGTCTCCTGCCCGACGATCTCCTGCCTGACTCTGGACCTGAGGAGGGTGAGGGAGGACGATGGCGAGTCTCCTCTTACTTGATCCCATCGCATCCTATGACGAGGTCGAACTGCTCGCTGGTGCCGTCTAGCCGCCATGTCAGAGTCTCCGACGTTGCAGCGTCCGCCAACGGCTGTCACCTTGGAAGGAGCAGAGCGAGCCTGCGTCTCCAACCTGCATGTCCTTCAGCTTCTTTCCGTAGATCACGGTTCCGTCCGGGAGGTCATCTGCAGAGGCAAAAGGGAGATGAGTACAAAAGCAGGCGCAGTAGAGACAGGAGAGGGGAACTAGGAGGAGGAGCAGCACCAGCGGCAGCAAAGGGTAGGAGCAGGGGTGGGGGTAACTGCGATGGCTGAGGGGGAGAGGACAAGAAGGAGGAAGGAGGAGGAGGAGGAGGAGGAGGAGGAGGAGGAGGAGGAGGAGGAGGAGGAAAAGATGGAAGGAGGCGGGAGGGCACAGGTCGGGAGGACCTGACAGGATCGACTGGAGGTGATCGCGCATGACCAAGTACGCCATAATATCTCCCTCCACCATGAGAGCCTCTCGGGCCGCACGATCCCGAGCGATCTTGAGCCCCCATTGTCACCACTGAACAGCAAGCCAGCAAAGCTTCTCACCACATCCGGCACTGACATCTTCAGCAACTCCCTCCCGTCGACGTTGCGCGACAAAATGGTCCGCAGGGGTTGACACGACTCTGCGATCTTCGCCCTCATCCCCAGCCTTACACAGCATGTCACCGTTCCCGTCCCCTGCCGCAGCTGCCTGACCTGCTCAGCACCGCAGCTCCCCCGTTGATCTGAATCCCTCCCCCTATCCCCGGCAAACTTTCGTTCTTCTGCTCGAATACCTTGACTTGCTCGACTCCCGTGGGAAGTTTCAGGAGAGCGTGTGCCATTGTCAGTCCCGCCGGACCCCCTCCTATGATGGCGACCTGGGCTCCAACTGAGAGGTGAACAGAACACGCTTGCCTCTCACCTTCTTCGGAGGGGTAGACGACAACGCCGCCATGATTGGATTTACGAAAGCCCAACCATGCGTGAAGGAGCACAACACCAGCAGTGGTAGGAGGAGATTTGTCGAGCGCTCATACCTTGAAGAATGCAGTCGCTTTCCTGATCCTGATTCTGCACGTCCTCCTCCTCCTCCTCCTGCTCCTCCTCCTGCTCTTCCTGCGCCTACCTGATTGCGCATTGCTTTGAGTCCCTTATTGCAACATCATCCCCCTCATACCGGGCCTGGGAACTACTGCCGGCCTGCTGACTGTCACCGACCGGTCGGCGGACACCCGGATTCGTGGTTAACGCGGAATTCTAGAAGTGCTAGAAGAGTGCAAGTTGGAAATGCACCCGTACGCCACAAGGGAATAGAAAGGGGAACAGGCGGAATGTGGAGGGGAGGAGCAGGGGAGGGAAGGAGAGGAGCAAACGAAGAAGGAAGGAGAAGAGAGAAAGAGGGAGGAAGAGGAAGAGGAGAGACAGGGAGATGAGAAGAATGAGGGATGATCCGAAACGATTGACAGGCTGTGGTTGGATTTGGTTGTGCTTGAATACTGACTGGGCATGCAGAAATTCAAGACGATGGGGAAAGACTATTATGGTATCCTCGGTGTAGACAAGAAGGTTTCAAGTCTGTCCTCGTTGTTGAGATTGTTCATTATGTTGTAGGCGACAGAAAATGACATTAAGAAGGCATACAAGAAGCAAGCCATGAAATGGCATCCGGACAAAAACCCAGATAGACAAGCGGTAGGGTATCTTTCACGTGCTGCACTGCAATGGAACAACTATGAAACTGAACTGATCGTGCTGATGCAAATGACAGGAAGCGGAACAGAAATTCAAAGACATCGCCGAGGTATGTCTCCTGATCCCTTCATATCGCCTGATCCCTTCTGCGATCCTATCTTGCTTCTTGGTTGATATTGATCTCTAGGCCTATGATGTCTTGTCAGATTCCAACAAACGCAAAGTCTATGACCAATTTGGAGAAGAAGGACTCAAAGGAAACGCTCCAGGTGAAGTTTGATTCTGTGCTTTTCCTGGCACAGCAAGAATCTCTGGGTTGGTGGTCAGCCTTACCCTCTAGTGCAGGAGGAGCAGGAGGAATGCCGGGCGGATTTAGGTAAATCAGCCAGTGGATGAAAGAGCCTTTCAATCACTTTCAAATCAGGTATGAGTTCCGGGGAGATCCCAATGAAATCTTCAGAAACTTCTTCGGGTCTTCCGGCTTCGGTATGCTCTACTTGGATGCTCAAAATCTCTGACATCGCCAAGGTTCTTTTGGGGGCTTCGATGATTTCGACGACATGTTTTCAGGAGGGATGGGAGGCAGATTTCGGTCAGGGATGGGAGGAATGGGTGGCATGGGAGGAATGGGCGGAATGGGCGGAATGGGCGGAATGGGAATGGGCGGAATGGGGGGCGCGATGAATATGAAAACTCCGTTCGTCACGGATTTGAAGGTGCCAATATTCGATCTTTTGGGCGTCTGCCAATTTGACTGCCTTGAAGTTGACATTGGAAGAACTCTTTACTGGAGTGACAAAGAAGATGAAAATCACTCGCAAGTCTGTTTCGGCAGGGAGGTACTCAATCAATGTAGGGACTCAAAGTGTTGATGATAACACTTCAATCGGACAGGAGCACCGAACACACTTTTGAGATTCAAGTGAAGCCAGGATGGAAGGTTCAACGATTGTTTTGAACCTTTGCCTGAAGTTGATGTTACTTCCTGACAGGCTGGGACTAAATTGACGTATGCGGGCGAAGGAGATGAATACGCTCAGGGGCAGGTGTCAGGCAATTTCGCTCAATTGAAACATTCTGAATCGGTCGATTAGGCTCAAGATGTCGTTTTTGTGATCAAGGAAAAGCCTCACGATAGATTTCAGGTGCACGAAGTTTTGTTTTGTTGCCTGTGATCACTATCTTTGGACAGAGGAGCGGATCTGATCTGATTTACAAAGTTAAGGGAGTGAAGTTGGTTGATGCGCTCACGGGCTTCACGGTTACGGAATCTCATCAGCACTTACATTGGCTGACGCCTAGTGGCAGTTTCACCTCGAGACTTTGGATAAGCGGAAGATATCTGTGGAAATTCAGGATGTAGTATCGCCAAATTATACAAAGATAGTTCGAGGCGAGGGGTTCCCCAAGTCGAAGGAGCCCGGGCAGGCAAGATAGAAATAGGCTTAAATACGACAACTGACGTTTGCTACCACGTCGCAGAAAGGAGACCTCGTCATCACTTTTGACGTCATGTACCCCAAGCAACTATCTCTCTCAGCCAAGCAACAAATCCGCAATGCGTTGCAGTAGATAAGAGTGAAATTAATACTAGCTGCCGCGAAGTTTATAGGCGTTCGGTCATGCCACCGGGCCGGCCCGGCACGCCCGGTCACACGGTTCCGATCCTGATTAGCCATACCGTCATGATGATGACCGCCGCTGGCCCACGGTCATGAAGAGCGGACCGCACGGTCTGACACTGCGGCAGTGCCTCTTGGTCACCGGGACTCCCTCACTCGGGACCGTCGCAGCGTCAACCGTACGGTACGATATTGAACCGTCAGGGGCCCGGGGCCGGGGGCGGCCGGGCCCCGGATCGGATAGTGCGGGCGGCGGCACTCAGTCACAGTACTGTGTGTTTGAGTAAAGAACTGTGACTCTCGGAAACCAAAACTCGGCCCAGCCGCCCGGCTGGCCCGGAACGGCGAAAACAATGAACCGGTAGATCCGAGAGACCTCGAGAGAGTCTCAACTCACTGTCATCAACTGACATCCCACGGCACCCGTTGGCTGAGTACCCACCCTTCATCTCACTGTCACTGACTACCCACCCTGGTGTCGTTTCCGGACTGATCCGTTCTCTGGAATACCAAAGATGATGACCCCCTACCCCTTTCAAGAGGCTCGGTGTGTGGGCACTGAAGGGGTGTACTGACCCCTCCCCCCTGTACTACCCGAAGGAAATATGATCCCGTGCACGGTAGAAACCAATTCGGTACTCAACCCGGGCCACCCCACCCCACGAAAATTTCTTTGGACCCCTCGGGGTCCAATTGTTTAAAAAAATTCGTGGGGTCCCAATGAACCTGCTAATTCGGAAGTCAACCTCCCACGGGCCCCATTTAAGTTAACATTCCTTCTATCAGTCCTGGGGTACCTCCTCTTGTAAATGGGGTGGTAGGGGTAGTTTGCTTCTAGGGCCAGGCTGGGTAGGGCCAAATTGGGCCGATAAAGTTTGGAAGTGCTGGGGTAGGGTCCTCCGTGAAGTTACTCGCCCTGTCACTGGGGGGGGTACGGTAGGGGTGGGCTGGGCTGACTCGATGGGTGTAGTAAACCCGAATGGTGATAGGACGACCCCCCTTGCTCGTCGGACCCCGGCTGACCGTACTACCCCCACCCACATCCTAGACGATCTCACGGGGAAAGGGTAGGGTGAAATTTGAGCGAGGGGGTTCCTTTTGACAGAGGGTAGTCAGGGGAAGTGCGTTGGAGAGGTGGGAGGTTATGATGGGTGGTTCCACTCAAGGGCAGAGGACCGGTATTGGTTGCAATAGGTGAAAAATGGGGGTGGGGGGACCGCTGGAACTGAGGACCGAAATGTCGGAAAGCAATCAAGAGATTTCAATACAACAGGAGAGCAAGAATTGAGATGACAGGAAGGGAGGGAGAATTTATCTCGACCAAGTTTGATCATAGCTGCGTTTCTAGCTCAGATTTCGTGTATGCTACCAAAGAACAAGTACAAAAACATCCACAAAGGGTAGAATCTTTCTTGCCAACGTCAACGATGCAATCCATGATCTAGTTCCCTGCAATGTTAATGATTCTCCGTTGAGAAATGATAGAAGTTGATTAGATTCCTTGTGTTATTTGTACTGACCTCTTGAGAGCAGTTTGCCACTGGCAGTGGTGGTTGGTATCAGTGCCACAGACGGCACATGTAGGAGCCAAACCAGTGAAGAGGTGTGGGGAATGAAGCTTGTCATCGATGATAGAAGAAACAAGATCAAAGGTGAACAAAGCAAGCAGGTCGACAACATCAAGCATATGAAGTACACTCAAAACTAGCACGCCATCACAACTTACATGCAAAACAGCTCCTCAAGCCGAAGCATGCATCCTGGGGGCAATGAAACCAAGGTTTGAACAATCATGGGTGTTCCCACTAGCGTAAACTCGATGCTCAGAATGAATCTGAATCAAGCTCGACGGCATCTTCGGTTTATGTTCCTGATGGCATGTCTGGTATTGTTCATGCCTGAAATACCATTGAAGTAGCGTGATGTTTACTTTGAAGGGATGCGCTCCATCTCTGATGTTCCTTACTTGAGAAGGACGCCGCTCGAAGGTCTTCGATTCAGCAAAGCCTATAGCTCGCCTCAGTTGTAATTGCGAGCTTTGCAACTCGGCAGAATGTCACTCCTTTGTCAGGTTGAGCTCGATGAGTTCGTCCGACGAGATGGGCGAGGTAAAGCTCCCTGTGCTCCTTTTCCTGTTCTGAATCCAAGCAGCATTCGCAGAGGAAAACAGCCTCGAGGGGAGCGAAGAGGAGCTCGCACTCGTGGCAATCCTCCGAAAACAAGGCGTTTTCGTCCAGTCTCAACTTCAGGCCGCGCATCTCCTCAGCCACAAGCTTCATCATGAACGACAAAGTCTCAGAAAGAGTGAAAGAAGTTATTCGCACACAAGATCTTATCAGACTTCATGCGGTAGAGCGGCGGCGGAGGAAAGAGGAGGAAAGGAGGCTACAGCAAGTCTTGCTAGAGAGGAAAAAGCGCGAGGAATCGGAGCTGAGGCAAAAGGTGATTCATTGTACCAAGAAATTAATTGTTCATATTAAGATTGTTTCAGGAATTACAGAGCAGGAGAAGGAGGTTTGTCTGTTTCTTGGTTATGCTTCTGTGTGCCTAATATTTGTCCATGCAGCAGGCTGCTCAGCCACGTTGAAGTAGATACCAAGCTTGCAGAGATGTATGACGGCGTGGGAAATCATGATGGGACGAAGGAATCGACAGCAAACTCTCCATTCCTTTCGCCTTCTTTTCGGTCACAATCTTTAGCATCTCGCCTGGGGTTCGAAACAAAGACCGTCGGTTTCCGAATGGATGTCACGTGAACGCTGAGAGTCGAATGTTGGCTCTGTGCGAATGAACTGAATGTCACCCCGAGTTTTTGCAGCTGAATGAAATGATACCAGCGAGTCCTTGTTGCCTGCTGCCTTCTCCTGCTTGCTGGCTGCTGCCTTCTCCTCCTTACTGCCTGCTGCCTTCTCCTCCTTACTGCCTGCTGCCTTCTCCTCCTTACTGCCTGCCGCAGTGCCTTCTCCTCCTGCCTACCTACCTTCACTTGAAGTATTCAATGACTGAAAGGGCTCACCGGAGCAAAGTAGCAGAGACTCTTAAGGGTGCGAGTTGTCGACCTTGTTCCTCCTCCAAACTCACCCCGTCCAAGGTTGTTGTAGCCTTCATAGTCTTGTCTGTAGGTATTTGTTGCTGCCTTTTCCAGTGGGTTATGCGTACGCTGAGGTGAGTTCTTGTGAAATTCATTAACTAAAAGATCAAGCTCTTCAATCTCCATAATGGGCTGGGAGGGAGCGGGAAGGCAGGCAGGGAGGAAGGGAGGCCAGAGAGGGCATGGGAGGAAGTTATGGAAGGAAGAACGATAAAGGATACAAGGTCGTTGGGACAGATCGAGGATGATAAAGTAAGATAGATATGACAGTCCGAAAGTAGCAGATGCCGGAGCATTAGAACAGCAGGAAGATGCCTACGTTGCCATGGTTGCAAGGTGAGATGCTAAGACTTCACCATCAATTCCGACCATTGTACAGATGTCGCCTTCGCCTTTGCAATGGCAAGTCATGATCGTCTGGGCAAGGTATTTACAAACCAAAACTGTAATCCTTTGCTCGGAGGTTGACGAGATTTTTTATTCAGGATAGCACGGCATCAGCAGTGGCAGGGGATCATGATCTTGTCTTCTCCATCATGTGTTATGCCTTTCCCGCTGATGTGAGTCCCCTTGTTCCCTTTTCTAGCATCTTGACGCCCCATGATCAGAGATGGAGCTTGAGAGCACGACTGGAATGGGTTCGAGAGCAGAACATGGCGCGTTACAAGCATCTCTTTTGCCCCAAAATGGAGCTGTTTGTGGACAGGATGAGACCTGCAAGAGCTGCCGATCAGATCTTGGAATGCCAATCCTTGCATTTCGCTGTTCCGGGGAACATCGACATTGCAACCACTGTGGCTACGGGAGCGCTTTCGTGTCGCCCGTCATGCGCGTGTCAAGCGCCACGAGGATCACAAAGTGCAGAGGAACAGAATAGCTTCGTGCTGGTTTCTAGCAATACGGAAGAGGCTCCTCCTCGCTGTGAGAGTCAGGGCCACGGTAGTTCGGGCATCGATCTGGTTGCCTGCTGTGTCTTGTGACCAAGTGTTTCAGGTTCCGAAGAAAGCAGATGCTGGGAGAGGTTGGATGGGGCCTCTTGGATAGCACAATCTCTTGCTGGTATGTGCAAGCATGATGAGATGTGGAGGATAAAGATTCAGCAGGCGATGAAACAGCTTCATCTAACCAAGACACCCCCACAGCTGGGACTGTAAGCCTGGAGCCCCACGTTTAACCCTGTTGATCTCTTGCTGCAGAATGACACCGCTTGTATCCTTGGTAAATTGATCGGATTTTCCATCATCAACCAGATACCTTTGGGAATCCGTCTGGACATCAAATTGTGCAAACTCCTAGCTGGAGAGGTTAAGAGAACAGTATCGTTGGGGGAAGACAACGTCGCCGACAGCAACGAGGTTGCAGAGTTGTCACCAAGCTGCAGAGAAAATTCATCCTTCGATCAAGAATCCTCTCTTCCCTCCCATACCTCCTTCGAGTCTTCAGTCGCTGATGCTGTCTTTGACATCATACCTTCTGGTACTCTATCAGCCTTGAGCGGCCTAGAGGTGTAATTCGACTTGATATGCTCTTTCTTGCTCATGACATGGCTCCGACAGATTCAGCAAGTCGTTCAAGGCTTCCCTGTCATCGATATTGACTCACTCCGATCTTCAACCCATTACTTCGTCTTCTCCGACAGCGAACCAGTGGGAGATCACTAGCTCATCCTTCTGCTCTTTCTCCTCGACGATGCGTGTTGCTCACGTCTTCCAGTCCTCCCATCCCTTCCTTGAATCTGTTTGATTGCTCCCCCCTCCCTCTTCTTGCATCAGCTTCCCGCATACTCTCGTTCCCTCTCCTCTTCGGTTGGCTGAACCTCTTGCAGATCATGGAATGGTTCTGGAGGCTTCTGAACTCGTTGAACGCGCGCGCAAGAAGGTTTATGTTGAGCTGGACTCTAGGTGGGAGCTTGTTGTCTCTCAGCTACAGACTTGTCACTCACGTGGCTAGGCTACATCGACAAACAACACTACGAGAGCGCGAGAAAGGCTTTCGAAGCAGAGCTGCCGCAGAAACTCTTTGCCATGGGGCTGCAGGGACGGACAAGCTGCTGCTCAGGCAATGACCTCTCACAGTTGGACTGGAGGACGAGATCTTGCAACTATGAAATCTTCGATTCTGCACCATGGGTAAAGCGTAAGAAGTGCAGAAGTTTTTATGGCCGTAAGGTCTTGTCTCTTGCTGTCGCCTGCTCTTCTCGTGGATGATCCTCTTTCTCAGCTGCTCACTCCTCCCTTCTACATCGCTTGTCAGATCTTCGGGAACAACCTTGGGCGCAACGCTACCTACTGTGAGCTGTAAGTTTACCTCTATCTTGGCCTCGGCTCCGTCTGCGTCATCCCTCCATTCATTCTTTCTCTAGGCTCATGCCCATGTTCTCTAACAAGGATGCTGTGAGAAAAGCGCTGATGGACCTCCTGCCTCCGGTAGGATAAACCCAGTGACTGAGTTTCTTCACATCTGAGGCTCGAACTTCACAGGAGATGCTAGAAGAGAACAGATCAGCCCTGTTCACATGTTGAAGCTGCCTGATGACACCGTCCGACAGGACCGTACCATTGAGAAGCCTCGGAACGACTTGCCAGTGTCCGTGACTCAGTCCTGCTTTTATCTATGCAATTATCCTTTAAACAGTTTCAAAAGATTTTTGCCGGATCGAGTTGAATTGTTCATGTCACTATCGGTGGCCCGTATACATCCCTACCCACTGATGTCCGACGTTTCTCTAATTGATGCTAAGGTAAAAAGCTGCAAGGTTCCACCTAAAGGAGGGACCCTGCCACAAATTTCAGGCCCCTGGATATCCATTCCCAGCTGCAAGGGAGCATGGCCTCGAGAAGAAGGAGACAGGGGGCAGGAGAGGCGGAGGGATGCGAGTGGAGCAGAACTGTGCGGGTGGAAGCAGAAATGAAGGAGAAGAGCGCTCATGACAAGATAGGGATGACTGCAACACAAGAGATGCCCCCTGCTTCCCTCAACTCTTCTCTTCCTTCCTGTCTCCTCCCCTCCCTCCAGCACCTCCCTTTGTCACCTCCTCCCTCTCCTATTTCAACTCGAGATCAGAAGCAGGAAACAACGGAGGAATCTGTATTCCTACTCTATCCTATTGCCTGTTTTCTCTACACTGTCATTGATGATTCTCCTCTATCATTCGCCCAAGTAGGAGGTAGTGGGGAAGAAGCATTGGGTATGGTACTAAAGGTAGCAGGGTAGGCAAGAGGGGATCAGACGAGGATTGTGCCTAAACAGCAAAGCGAAGAGAGAGAGCAGGGAAAAGAAAGAAGACAAACAACTTGGTAGAGGACCAAGAGAGAGAAATATAAGCGGGGAATAGAAGAGGGGAGTGCAGGTAATGACTGGAAACAAAGGAGAAAAGATTGGAGTGCATCACGGGTGAAGCATTCATACAAACACAAAGATTCGTTTTCTCCTCATCGTCAGTTAAAAATCATTTTCCCTCATGATCTAACCTCACGTTGACCATGCCGCTAATCTTTCACACAGTTCTAATTCTCAGGCTTTGAGAAGGTGGATGCTAATCAGAAGCGATGCTTTGAAGCAAAAGGCGGGTAGCAGGAGCGAGTATCTTCATTCACTACCAAGAATTACATCAAAGACAGGTTGTGATTGAGTTGAAAGGCTCTCACAAGTCAACCTGCGAAATGTGAGGCAATTATTTCTCCAGCTACACCTTGTTGGGCAGATATCATGAAATTGGCTTGGATATGATACGATATGACATGATTTGACATCATTCGATTAGTGATGACTTGTTATGAAATTGCATGATGTACAACCAAGTACTTTATGGCATATAATCATGATACGCTTTGCCAGGCATGCACAACATTTGATGTATCATCCAAAAACATTTCAATGTTTGACGCTTGTTGACAGGTCTTATCTAACAGCAAGTGGCTGCCCCTCGGGCAAGTGGTACTGTCCTACAGATGGGAACACCTACTCGAGCCCTTCAGCATGCTCGGGCGTGTCGGCCACCTGCACTTCCTTCATGTACGGCTTCAACACGTATCAGTCCTCCAACGGTGGAGACACCGGAATTTTATGCGCCTGTGTCTCCATCTTCGCCGTCGTGCGGGGCCTCAAGCTCTTGGAGTTGCTCTACTGCGTTTACCTCATGTTGAAACCCAGGAGCACGATCCGAAACACTCGGCCTGCACAGCAAGCATGCGACATTCTGATCCAGCTAGCCTGCCTCCTGCTCAGTCTCATGTCTGCCTTCCCTTACGCCTGCAAGGCTGACAGCACCGACGAGTTCATCGTCACTGTGCTGATCTTGGTGCAGTCCGGGATGGAGTGGGGCCTCGGGATGGGCTTTCGAGCTGACTACAGTTTGAACTTCAACTCTTACCGACATTCGGTGTTGACCAGCTTCGATTGCTGTGTCGGGGTGTACATGTGGCAGATGTACTGCTTGTGCCTGCTCGCAGACGTCGTGGCGGCATCTGTCCTCATGGTGACGTGTCAGAGTCTCGGATCGCAGCAACTCTCTCATACCTTGTGCTGTCAGGCTTCGAACTCAAACCCTATCGGCTTCGTCCTGGCCTTTGCGTTCACCGCGGGCATCGTCATGAAATGGTTCTCCCTGCTCTCCCTGCTTTATCTGACCGCTCCCTCAAGGTACTCAGCCGCCGACCACCTTCGTCTACCCTATGAGTTCCGTCCTTACCCCTACCACGCTCCTCCCCCGGCCAACGCCGACTTGAGGATCCCCACCGCGCTGCCGTACAACACCTCCAGCAGCACCGTCTACACTTCAAACGCTTCTGCTCCTCCTCTCCCCAGGATGCCGGACGCAGAGGATGCAGAGGAAGTCATGGTGAGCCGTTGAATGCCTCCATGGATTCTACTAGCATCCATTAAACTTAACTTGAATGATTACCATGACTCAGTGAGCTCCTCCGCCGGGATGAGAGTCATCGGATGGCCTGGGGGGGGCACACTGACAGCCAGTGTGATCGGACACTGTGACTCAGTGCCGGCCCGGGCCCGGCCCGGCCCGGCCGCGCGGGGGCGCGCCGCGGCGGCGGCCCACATGCCGCGGCCGGGAGGCTTCCAAGACCCTTACGTGTTTTCGAGGCGGCCATGTAGTACGTGGGACGAACTTCGGAAGAGGGACTCCTCCCTAGCCGTCTTGCTCAGGTGCTCTCATGGCTGGATGCTTGAGTCACTGAAGTTTACATTTGTATCTCTCATGTGCTCCTCACTTGAATTCTGGTTTTCGTGTGCATTAACTGAACTCGGTCTTGAGCAAAACTGTCTTGTTACAGCTAAGGTCGATATGATGTCTGCATTTTTTTGGCACAGTACAAGTCTAACAAACTTGTGATCCGTCAGCCCGGCCGGGCCCGGGCCCGGGCCGCGCCGCGGGCCTGGGGGCGGGCCTGGAGCGGGCCCAGAGGACCCAGTCTGCGAGGGGATGAGGGACAGGGTCCCGCATGGCGTGCGGGCGCTACGAAGAGTGAGGGTTCGGAAGGCAGGGAGAAACGGGGAAAGAGAGGAGAGGAGAGGAGGAGGAGACGACAGAGAACAAACCTGAAGGAGATGGAGGATGCATGAAAACCAGAAGAACATCTTGCCTCAGACGCTGAGCTGGCAGACGGATCTCAGACCTCAGTACCAGGATCCGCGGAGAACGACTGGAGGAGGAGTGGTAGATGGGAGGACCCAAGGAGAAAAAGTTCGCCACGTGTGGTGATAGATGAAATGAGATCATTGTCTCAGGTGGTGGTCGTTTTCAGGGTTGGACAAGCTAAAAGATCCACCTCATGATTTGAATACCGATTGCCTTTCGCACGGGACAGTGTGAATCCAGCAGGGGGTTTGCTTGCGGCTCTTCTCCCAAGTTGGCTAAGTTACAGTCCATCCAAGTGTCTAGTGTAACACCATGGTATAGGCTGGTGCTTCGTCAGTTGATGAGACCACCAGTCACTGAGGGAGGCGCCGAGTACCCCGCAGGAACATACATCGCCGTCGGGGTCCAATGAAAACACTGGGAGCCTTCCGAGCAAGGAGCTTCAACGTCTTCCTGGCCATCACTTCCATTCTCCTTGCGTTCGTAACCAACTCTCCGCACGACACCTTTCGGCCCTCTGACGCGTCTGCTGTCGGATGGCTGAAAGCTCAACGGTACAGTGACGTCCTCCTGCTGTGCTCGAGGAGGCTGCGGGGGGGCACAAGTCTTCCTCAGGAGAGCGCGAGGCAGGTCTCATCAGAGCCATTGCCATCATGTTCGAAGCAGAAGCACGCGTGGAGCCTGCAGTCTGACCCAGCGCTGGCGTTACCGATATACAGGACAGCAGGAGCATCGATCAAGAGACCAGCGGCATCGGAAACCCCCGGAAGCATGCTACTTGATCAGGTAAATCTGATATGTCTCACTCAATACTTCATGACTGTGCTGCTCCTGTGCGCCTTCAGCGCGCACTACCAGTTATCCTGTGGGGAACTTTGGTGGGGTATGAATTGCGAGATCTGAGAGTGAGCGAAGAAATGGTTCCCGGGAGTCGTTTGAACATCTCTATTTCTGACTATGTGGTGTCAATCAAGGTAGTTTGATGACCAGACTGCTTCATGTCTGATAGGATGTGCAGATCCCTGAGACGGCAGTAGTCGGGCAGGTACTGAAGATCCAAATACCCATCCCGAGAACAGGAACACAAGGGAGCCCTTGGATCCAACGGGTGCCGAGAATCATCTCTACAGTCCTCCAACAGAATTGTTACAGGGGAGGCTCGATGATCCTGCGCAATGGAGACGATCAAGTGATGGTGCGCTTGCCTCAGAACATTCCTGCAGGGCAGAGGCTGGAGATCCGGTACGAGTCGTTCGTCAGGGTCCGAGGTGTGAACTTGCTGCCTTGTGCTCCGTTGGTTTCTGACGCTGGTTGATCTTTCCCCCCTCAGATCAGAATGCTGGCACGAGGTCCAGACAGACCCCGCAGCCATTCATGAGGCCCCCTGCTCTCCCACCCAATCCCAACAGCCTGAACAAGCGGCTGATTCTGACCCAAAAGGATCGCGACCGAGCGCTTCAGATGGCAGCAGAGTACAACACTTCCCTGTACTACGTCAACACAGAGGTGTTGGAGAACATCCCGAAGCTCGAGCTCTCGAGGAAAGTAAGGATCAGGGGCGCAACGACGAACGATCCTATCCTCCTCATGGGTGCCAACTTCCTCGCTCAGATCCCTCCACGATGTGTTGTGCTGCTCGACTTCATCAACCAAACACTGGCCAACAGGATCTCCAGAGTCCTTCAGAGCTACGGTCGCTTTCCGACCCGCTCTTCGGAGAACTGGATCTGCCCGGACGCCCTCGAAATGCTCGTCAACCAGACCCGTTGCAACGAGAGGGGAAAGAGTTTCGAGTGGAAGTTCAAGGATGGGAGGTGGTCTTGGATGGATCCGGACACCCACGTGCCCGTCAGCTCTGTCTTGCAGGAGGTAAGGAGAACCGTCCGCTGCTTCCTTCCTCGACCTCCTGCGCAGCACCGGTGGGTCAAGGCTCCTTTCTTTGGGTGGTTCCTGTGGCCTGTGGCTGGGAAACCGCCGCCTGCCTACCAGCTGTTTCGAATGTTCATCAAGCGCGAGATGGCCTACAACCAGTCGCTGAGGAAGGAGGAGGAGGCGATGATGGAGCAGAGGCTGAACTTCTACTTGGGTGTCTGTAACAACGTCAGCTGGGGGAGGCACCTCCTGCACGAGGCGAAAAAGTACCTGGACTTAGAGCGGAGGGACGCTCCTCTCCTCTTCAGCATGCGATGGAGGCAGAACTTTGTGTTCTCAACAGAGCTAGAGAGAGGGAGCAGCAGCAACGAGACTTCACCCTCCTGCATCTCCGATCGTCATGAGGCCTGGACGTACCTCGAAGAGCAGCTCGAGCACAACTTTAGCTCGATCAAGCCGCTGGCTCCTGCAACTTTCTTGTCTTCCATCCAGCAGACGCTGCGTGACCGGCATGGAATCGAGACGATGATCGAGGTCAAAAAGATGGTGGTAGATCGCAATGCGCAGGAGCGACAACTTCGCGCGGAATGGAAGGACTTAGCAGAGGAGGAGAGGTCATTGTACCAGAACTTGTCGCAGTGGATGCAGGAGGACTACGAGGTGTTGGATTTGTTGTGCTCTGCGGATCCTCTGGGCCTGACAAGAAGGTTTGTGTGCAGAGCTCCCTCAAGAGAGTGAGCGAGGAGGAGAGGGATCGTCGGCGACAGACCTTCTCGATGGAAGTGAGGTGGGAAACAATCTACCTCTCGGTTCCTCCTCTCCTCTGACTCCCAGCCACTGCAGCGACATGAAGCGACGACCTGTCTACAGGCAGCAGGACGACAACTTTGTCGACATCGACCACGCCTTCAACAATGCCAGGGCATCTCCCCGGAAGATGCGCGGGTCCTGGCGGTCGACGTGCTTGTAAGCGCATGTGTGTGTTGTGCTACTTGAGCTCAGCCGTTCCTCACTCAGACACGCTCTGCACATGTTGAACGCTACCTCACCCCAGTCAGCCGTCTCCAAGAACCAGATCATCCAATGGTGAGCTTTTGCTGCCTGCTGCTCGCTTCCTGCCACCCGCGCTCTCCGCGAGTTGGACTCTGATGGTGCTGTCGATAGGATCAGTGAGAGGAACAAGGAGGTCGCATTCGATGCTCCCTTCTACCTCGGTATTCACCTCTCCAACCTCTGTCGAGATGGGCTGCTGGTCTCTGTATACCGCAAGCGTGAGGCTGAGGGGGCTGCTGCTGCTGAGGGGGCTACCGATGAGCTGCTGGGGGAGGTTGGGGGAGGGGAGGAGGAGGAGGAGGAGGAGGAGGAGGAGGAGGAGGAGGAGGAGGAGCAGGCAGAGGCGGAGGAGATGGGTACTCCTGTTCACAAGGAGCGAAACCGGAAGGAGAGTTTCTACTATGCCTTGGATGGTGCGTTCGATCGCGTCCCAGTGGAGAACGTCTGGCCACAGGTGTTCCTTGGAATGTTTCGAATCTGACTTTAGTTGACTTTCTTTTCTCTTCGTCTTCCTTTCTCCTGCTCCTGCTCCTGCTCCTGCTCCTGCTCCTGCTCCTGCTCCTGCTCCTTTCTTGCTTCCCATCCTCTCAGTCAAAGAGGAAGGAATCTGCTGTCGCGAATGCTCAACGGGCCAACCAGGCAAGATGCCGCTATACAGTCTCTTCCGGTTGTCTCAATTGTTCGTTCACCCCAACACAGATTGCGACTCTCCATCGTTTCTCCAAGATTTCTCAGGGAAAACGAGCTCAGTTCGTCATCGATCGTTGGGACCATTTCTCTCCTTTTCTTGCTCCGCATGACAGGTCCGTCCTGCATCACAGCCCAAGTTCCTGCTCCTTCTCTCTGCTCCCTCACCTTCACCGTCTACTCCTTCTCTCCTGCTCTCTTCTTCTCTGCTTGCCCTTAACCCCAGCTCAAGTCCTCCTCGTCTCGGGCTTGCAGTCCTCCTCCCCCTTCCTTCCTCTGGCATCTCACTTGCAACGGCAGAGAGATCGACGGGGCGACGGGCGCGAAGCTGCTGCGCATGACGGAGCTGCTGGCTGGAGTGCGGGAGCAGGAGGACTCGCTGCTCTTCCGAGCGATTGAGGAGATCAAGAAGCACAAACTACCGGTCAAGGGGCAGCCGAGGCAAGTGGTGGGAGGGGAGATGCGCGGGTATCAGGTTGAGGGGCTCCGGTGGATGGCCGAACAGCACGACGAGGGCGCAGGGATTATTCTAGGGGACGAGATGGTGGGCTGATTGTCCTTTTGATCCCTGCCTGCCTGCCTGCCTGCCTGCCTGCCTGCCTGCTTTCTCCGCCCTTCACCTTGGTCCTACTTCCTCCTACCTCCTCCACTTCGCTTCCCTTCCCTGTCTCTGTCTCTCACCCTGCCCCTCTAATCGGCTTGTTCCTCTATTCATTCTCCTCTCTCCTCCACATATTTCTTGTCAGCTCACTCCACTCCTCCTGCCTCTCCTTGACCCATCCTCCTCCCCCTTGACCCATCCTCCCCCCCGTCCCCCCTCCCTCATGCTCCAGCCACTGACGCGCCTGCTCAGGGGTTGGGAAAGACCCTCCAGGTGCTCTCTTTCCTAGTCTTCCTCAAGGCTGTAAGGCAGGAGCCCGGCCCACACCTCGTCGTGGCCCCGCTCTCAGTCATGAACAGCTGGGTTTGCGAAGCCCAGAAGTGGTGCCCTAGTCTCAAGGTCGTCACGTTCCATGGGTCCTCAGCTGGTGAGGAGGAGGAGAGTGGAGACTGTGGGGAGCAGGGAAGGTGGGAGCGAGGAGCGAGGTGATGAGGAGAGGAGAAGAGGAAGTCGTGGCAGAGCATGAGAAGGAGGAGGGAGGTCATGAATAGAGGAGGCGAGGAGGGAGGAGGGAGGGAGAGAAGAAAGAGGAGGAAGGAGAAGGGAATTTTCGTTGCAGTCATATAGGAGCACAAAAGTTCAGAGAGGATGTGAAGCAAGGGTGCAGAACGAGGTAGGAGGACAGTCTCAGCGCGATGGGGGAGGAGGAGATGGGGAAAGGTATCAGCAGAGCAAGAGCAGGGCTGCAGCAGATCAGGGTCAGGTCGTGCTGCAAAGATGGGAGGGCGATGATTCCTGTCCTTGGCAGAGAGAGAGCGGCTGCGGCACGAGGTCCTGAACAAGGGCATGTTCGACATTTGCATCACCACCTACGAGATGCTCGTGGCGGACCAGCACGCGTTTGTTGCGAGGTCAGTGTGGAACTATGTGGTGCTGGACGAAGCGCATCGTATGAAGAACGAGAACACCGTCCTTGGTCAAGTAGTCCGCAAGCTCCACTGCTGCAACCGTCTCCTCATCACCGGGACTCCCCTGCAGAACAACCTCCATGAGCTGTGGAGCCTCCTCAATATCCTCTTCCCCGACGTCCTCCATTCCTCTGAGATGTTCGGTTAGCTCTCCCTCCTTTCTCCTCCCTCCAAACCTTCCTCCTCCATTCTTCCCTCCTCTTTCCACCTTGTCCTGCTCCTCTCCCTCCCCCTCCCTCTTCCCGCATCACGATTCTTCTCTCCCCCATGTTCGTCATGGTCGTTGACTGCCTCCTCAGACGCCGGGTTCCGCATCAACCAGCTCTACCACAACAGCAGCAGCCAGGGAGTAGTCGACGCTGCTCTGATAGAATGTGCCCATTCCCTCCTCGAGTCCCTGATGCTCAGGAGGCTGAAACGAGATGTGCTCAGCCAGGAGCTGCCCCCCAAGATCGAGAAGAAGATAGTCGTTCCACTGTCAGAGATGCAGAGGTTTGTATACGCTGGGATCCTCAAACAGGACATCGACAAGATCCTTCAGCTGTCCAAGGGCAGCACAGACCCTGCATCCCCCAAGAAGCTCGGCATGCACTACAGCTCGCTCAACTCGATGCTGATGCAGCTGAGGAAAGTTTGCAACCATCCCTTCCTCCTGCCTGAGCTCGACCCGATGGTCACCGACCAGCGGATCGTTGAGACGTCGAGCAAGCTGCAGGTCCTGGACAAGATCCTGACGAAGCTGCAGCAGGAGGGTAGGAAGGCGCTCATCTACTCTCAGTTCACCTCGATGCTCGACCTCATCGGCGACTACATGCGCTTCCGCAACTACAAGTTCCTCCGGCTCGACGGCTCGACGCCAGCGGCGAGGAGGAGGTACGAGATCGCGTGCTTCGAGAACCCCCGGAGCCGCTTCTTCGTCTACCTCATCTCGACCCGCGCCGGAGGCCTCGGCATCACTCTCATCGCAGCAGACACCGTCATCATCTTCGACAGCGACTGGAACCCCAGCGCTGACCTCCAGGCCATGGACCGCGTGCACAGGATAGGACAGAAGAAGACCGTTCACTGCTATAGGTATCTCCACCTCTACCTCTGCTCCCCCCCTCCCTCCCTCCCTCTGCACCCTCCCCCCGCTTTGCTTCCTCCTGCCATCTGTTGGAGTTCGCACTCGTCTTGCCCATGCTTCTTTGCTCCCTCCCCTCTTGTTGCTCCTCCTCTCACTCCCTGCGGCAGGTTGGTCACACAGGGCACGGTGGAGGAGAGGATCGTACTGGCGGCAGAGCAGAAGGCGTTGATGAATGCGCTCGTCATGCGCGAAGGCGTAAATGCGCTTCTCCCCAACCGCTCGCCCGAGCTCGAGCCCAAGGCCTCGCTCTCTGACATCGTCCTCACCCTCCGCCATGGCCTCCACTGCATCGGGCAGGCGACGCCTGCGGCGAACCTGTCAGAGGCGAACATCGAGGAGCTGCTGGAGCATTCGGAGACCAAGGTCTACAACGGGAGCGACGACGAGCTTGCTGGAGTGCAGCTGGCGGAGGTGGCGACGAGGAGGGCGGAGCAAGAGAACGCGAGCATAGTAAACGCGACGGCTCTGGAGGAGATGTTCCAGACACTGCCTGCTGTGCGGCAGTTCGAGGGGAAGCACTACTCCAAGAGGAAGAGCTCCGACGACATGGCGAGCGAGTGGGCGACGACGCTGGACGGAAAGAGACGGTCCGGCAAGGCGGGGGCGACGCAGGTGGTGGGGATGAAGACGAAGACTGAGGGGACGAAGAAGAAAGGGTTCCTCCACAGGAGGACGTGCCAGCGTTGCAAGCGAGCCAGCGGGATCATGCTGTTCTGCTTGCGATGCCCGACGGTGATGCACAAGTTCTGCATCAAGGCGGAGGGATGGGGAGGGTTGGAGGATGAGGAGGAGGAGGACGAGGAAGAAGAGGAGGACGAGGAGGAAGGGGGGGGGGGGCAGCCTGCCCTTGGGCTGGATGCCTACAACGTGTCGGATCGTGGCAGCCATGCCTGGCAGGATGCGCACATGGGGAAGCACGGGGAAGAGGGAGAGCACGTGGGTCATAACAGCAGCACCGACCAGCATGGCCCCACCAGGGCCACCAGGATGCCGACGAACGAGTGGATGCTGTGCAACAAGGTGATGAACACAGTGCTGATGAAGAGAGAGGGAAGGCTCCTCCAGCGCGCCAACGCCTGCGGCAACATCAGCAACATCAGCAGCGGTAGCTCCCACCCGCCCTTCGAGGGGAGGAAGTTCGAGCTCGGGCACATTCACCGCAGCCTGCAGAAGGGCACGTACGACAGTTTCAGCCACTTCGTGACTGCCCTGAAGAGCATGCTGTCAGCGATCATGGGAGGGGCCGCAGCAGATCACCCAGTGTACAAGGCTGCTCGAGCGCTTCGCCGGTTCCTGTCGGACGTGTACTCGGAGCTCGGGTTCACTGAGGAGGACAAGTCGACGGTAGGCGAGTGGCCTCACGACTATCGAAACCTTGTGATGCGCATCTCGAAGAGCAAGGACGCGGGCCCCTACCTCGGCTCCTCCTCCGTCGGTGGGGAAGGGGGCGAGGAGGAGGGGGCCAGGTTCAGGGGCAGCCTCGGCCTTATGGACGTGCTGAGCAAGGTGAAGAACGGGAGCTACCACGGGCCGGAGGACCTGGCTGCTGACGTCAGGCTGGCGTTCAACAGCACCCTGAGCAAGATGCGGGAAAAAACTCCCTCCTTCATCAACGGTAGACGCCTCCTCCGCACCTTCAACGACAACTATAGGAAGCTGCAGCTTCCCTCCACCAACGTCACGCGGCAGGCGAGGGAGCGCGTCATCCTCCGCAGCCACGAGCGATGGATATGCCCCCACCACAGGTGCTGCTGCTCCAAGAGGAGGGCGTCGGACTGCGGGGGTATGCTCTTCCGCTGCATCGACTGCCCTGCTGCATTCAGCGATGACTTCCTTGACAATCACTTCGAGCCCGTCGAGGTCCACCAGCTCTTCTCTCGCATTCGATACGAGGTGACGCAGCTCCTCCTCCTCCTCCTCCTCTCTCTCTCTCCTCCTCCTCTTCCTCCTCCTCCTCCTCCTCCTCCTCCTCCTCCTCCTCCTCGCCCTCAACATTCATGCTCCTCCTCTAGTCCCTGCACTGCATCTCCCCCTGCCCCCCCCCTCTCCCTCTTGAGGCTACTCCACATATCAACTTTCCTTCCCTGACTTTCCCTCCCTCCATGCCCCACCTTGCTCCTCTCCCACCCCTTCCTCTCCTTCTCTCCCTCCCATTCATCTTCTTCTCTTCCTCCCCTGACACGCCAGCAGCCTCCGGTCTCTGCCGAGTACATTCGCTGCTTCAAGTGCCTCTCGCACATGCCCAACGCTTCGCTGGTTCCCGACTCTGAGTCAGCGGCGGAGGAAGCGAGCGGGGCCTCTGCGGAGGACGGGGAAGGTGATGTTGACGACGACAATGATAGTCCTGGAGGAACTGCGTACGATGAGGAGGAGAAGGGGAGACAATCGATGGAAAGAAGCAGAAGGGGGGCGACAGGAGAAGGAAAGGGAGGAGGAGGAAAAGGAGGAGGAGGAGGAAAAGGAGGAGGAGGAGGAGGAGGAGCAAAGATGAATTCGATTGACTCCCCTCCTCGAGTAAGCCGCAGTACACGTCGTTCAGGTGAAACTTGTCCTGATCCGGCGTCTGTCTTACCTTCATCTGCAGGGGCAGCTGAAATGAAGGAGACGGTAGGGAAAGAGGAAAGTGGTAGGATGACGCGGTCGCGGGCAAAGCGGGAGCTTGAGAGGACGGAGGAGAAGAAAGCGAGGAGGAGGACATAACGGAAGTTGCCATGGAATGTTGACGATGATGAACAGATGAGAAATGAAATAAAAGTTTAACATGTCAGGTTGATCGTTTTCATTGAAGTTTGGAATGTTTTGGTGGTAAAAAAGGAGAGGGAGGGGGTGGATAAGCCTTGCTGGCATTGACAATGACGATGATGATGGACCATCATTTCAAGATGCTAGTCCACATCTGCTGACTGCAACAACAACACAAAAATGTCAAACACGCGATCGAAGCCATCCTGCTGCTGCTGCTGCTGCTGCTGCTGCTGCTGCTGCTGCTTCTGCTTCTGCTTCTGCTGCTGCTTCTGCTTCTGCTTCTGCTGCTGCTGCGGCGGCGGAGGCGCATGTCCTAATCTCTTTGCTTTCCTCTGCTACAGATCTCTTCCTCCCTCCCTGCCTCCCCTCCCCTCCTGCCCCTCCTCACCTCGCAAAGGCAGACAAAATTTTCTCGAGCACGAAAGCTGGAAAGGCGATGGGGAAGAAGATGGCAGGGACCTGCGGAGTCCGCGCGCTCTCAGTCATGAGGGAGAAGTTTGAAAGCAGGAAGAAGAGGGGGGAGAGGGGAAGAGAGGGGAAGAGAAGGAAGGGAGGGGAAGAGAGGGGAAGAGAAGGAAGGGAGGGGAAGAGAGGGGAAGAGAAGGAAGGGGGCAGAGCTGGAAAGAGGAGAGTGAGTGAGAGTGAGATGGAAGGGGGGAGAAGAGGAGGAGACAGAGAGATGGACGGGAACAAAGGAGGATGGAGAAGGAGGAGGATGGAGAAGGAGGAGGATGGAGAAGGAGGAGGAGGTTGTGAGACCTGTCCGGCTCCTGGGGATCGATACTGCCATGCAAAGACGGCGACAGCAAGTGCCATCTTGCCCGTGTCTGAGTTGAAGTCAGAACCCGCCAGGTCCGCAACGGCCCTCACTTATCTGATGCTCCGACAGCTGCGACCCTCGTTCATCCGCCACCTTTCAAACATGATCGTTCACTCTCTTGCTCCTGCTCCTGCTCCTGCTCCTGCTCCTGCTCCTGCTCCTGCCCCTGCTCCTGCTCCTGCCCCTGCCCCTGTTGCTTCTCCTGCCCCTGCCCCTGCCCCTGCTGCTCTTGGCCAGTCATCTCACCTTTGCGAGCTCCTCCACGACGATGGATCCACCTATCAACGAGCTGGAGCAAAAGAGCAGTCAGTTGAGCACAGCAGCGAGCATAATCGACCCCTGGAACGCGTTCACAACCCTCTGCATGTAGAAGGCTGCCACCACTCCCAACCCCCTGCAGCAGGAGTCTAGCGAGAACTCTGCCCATCTGCTCCTCCGCTCTTCCTCCTCGCTCCTCGCTCCTCCTCCCCTCTGCGAGCTCTCTATCCTCCTTTGCGCTCGGGCAGCGAGCAGACTGCGGAGAAGGGCGGAGAGTCTCTCGCCGAGGCTAAGGCCGACGTTGAGGCTGCGAGCTGAGGGGGAAACGGCTGCCGCGATGCATCCGGAGATTCCAATCCACATGCCACCCAGGATGTGACAAACTTTGTATGGATCAATCGTGTGCAAGATAGCTTCTACTGTGCTGAGAGATGCCTGAAGCAAGTTTGAAGAGTCAACGGCATCAACGTCATGATGTCATGGTATCTCCTTTCTCCACAATCAGCACACTCTCCTTCACATCTACAAGCATCATCTCTCTTTCTTCTTCCTTTTGAGACCGCAGGATCCTCCACACATTACCTTTGCAAGTTTGTACTTGTGCTCAAGTCCGTCTATCTTCCCCTGGATGTCGTTCATGCGAGAAGAGTTGCCCGAGGTCCTGGCAGCCTCGTGCTCCATCAGAAGCCTCTGAATTTCTTGATGATACTCAGCAATCATGCTCAGGGCGTCTTTCTCCGTCGACACATTCCTCGAAACGTCCTCCCTCGCTTCCTTGTACCTGAGCTGTTATGTCACGGAGACGACGAGCACAACAATCAAGTATCCTCACTCCTCTATCAGTTTGGCAAACCCTTCTTTCATGACAGGAAGTCCGGTAGAGCCAAATGCCTTTGAGCTTGTTTACCAACTTCATATGTCGTTCTCTAAGATTTCACCTGACAGAACATGATGGTATAGGGAAAAGATCTCGAGTACATTAGCGCTCCAAAACCTTGAGCAACAATCAGAAATTTATATTTCAAGGTGGGAAACAGCAACAAAGGCAAAGGAAAGTCAAGGAAACAGAATTTGGTTTGCTGCATTCCTTGCCGTCGGTGCAAGATTTTCTGTAGTATTAAGAATGATGTGTACTAAGTGAAGACAAGGTGTTGTTAATGAAAGCTAGGTACTGTTGCAAGTCAGGAGATGACAAAGACGCGATGACGACGAAGTCGATAGTCGTGGTGGTGACGAGGAAGACGGTGATGGTATGCATAATTATGGTGATGTTTCAGGTGAGCATATTTCAGAATATACAGTGATATTGTAGGCAAGGACGACAACAACAACGACAATCTTGAAGGTGACTGTCATGATTAAGATTGTGATGGACATGAATGGGCAACATGATGGAGATGATTGCGATGACTACTGCAACATACTTCCTCGGAATGTATGATGATGATGAAATGACGAGGTGGAGGACGAGATGGAGATGAAGGTGTTGCCTGCGATGGATGCAACAATGTTCGACATGGTAGCTCATGGTGATCGCGCTAGCTCACCGATCAGAAGTCGCATTCTTCCTGCATGAAATGCCAGCACCTCCGCCCATCGCAGCGCCTCCATGCCGCAAACTTGCGATTCCGGGAGCCGTTTTGAAGTTATTTCAAAATCCATTTCAAATATTCATATTTACTATAGTATTTTCATTCAATATTTCATATTTTACCCTTGAAACCGAAGCTAATCCCAGCATGTCAAAGCTTGTCGCTTGATCGCCATGCTCGACTCGTCGACCTACAAGACCGCCCATCATCGCCATGCTCGAAACTCAAGGTCGTGCCTCCTCCACTCCCTCCCCACCACACGACATCAAGAGCAGCTGCTGCAGACGGCTGATAGTGAAACGCTTATACAGTTACTTGACGTGCTGCGTTGCCTAGAGGAAGAGAAGAATGATCCGTAAACAACAAGGCATTTCCCCGAGGGCTTCTACTTTATCTCAACCCGATTATTCTTGCCTGCAGGAAGCGTCTTTTGTTGGCTATCATGAATTTCTTGCTCTACGCGGTTGTTGCAATATCAAGTCCGAGGACTGTGATTGTGATGCGGCACCCGAGCGATGAAATATCAGGATTTACTGAAATCTAGGAACTCAATCGTGTTTCACTCCACGCTCAACCTCACCCTGTATCACTGAGGTTGCCTTGTACCGCATTTCAAGTGTCTCTCGTCTTGTGTGCCAATAACCTGCGGCTATTTGAATCTATCCCACTTGCACTGCTGCTCTGCAGCATGATAGCATAAGTTTCAAGATGCCTCCCTCAACATTCTCGATCTTGAAGTTGTTTTTCCATTCTAAAACCCCGGTCGCACGTTCTCGCAATCCACGTGCCCCGGTAGCCCCAACCCGTATTTTCGTCTACTGGCTCTCTTCATCGAGTCCACGTAGCCCTCTCTGATACGACCTTCTCTTCCTCTTGTCTGAATATTTTATTCTCGTCTTTGCTATCATCATATTTCATCTCTAATCGTTGTGTGAACTTCCATCAGTGACCAAAAGCAGGTACCGATGGGATCTGCCAGGCAACTTGCTCATCTGTTCCCCATACGTCTGTGTAGAGCAAAATCAGCTCCCCTCTCACCTGTTCTACCTTCGCAGCTTTTTGAACTCACTTCAATATGTGACTCGTTGCCATGCTTGGAGTGGCCATTTGTGTTGTGCTCACCTCGATCAATGCCTTCGCGCCATGTCACGGAGATCTCCCGTTTTGGGTGTTGGCAGCGAGATGATCGTTTCTTGTTCTCTTAACTTCTACACCTCAACGCGGCTCTTCTCTTGCTGTCCTTGTGCTTGCCTCGTACCGCATATCGCTCTCGCTCTTTCTCCATCCTCGTCGTGAGCTTCGCAAGCGCACCTGGTTGTTTAAAAAAAAAAGTGGAAAAAAAAGAACAATATCTCCCTGGGCTCTAAATCCGCTAAGCCCTGGTGTCCTAGTGTGATATACCCTTCGGTGATAGGAATACGTAGAGCCCCTCCCATCAGTAGCTTGAAAAAAGGTACTTTTAGGGTCTTGTCTTCGAATGGCAATTCACAGGACAATCTCAAGATCAAACTATATCCAAAGTCAGGTTTCCCAAATTTGAATATTCGATAAATATTTTTCGAAACGAATTCGAGTTTCCAATTTTGGTTTCGTGGTTACCTCGTGACCTGGCACGGAAGGGTTGGGTCTCAATCATACGCCTTCTCTGCAACCTTCGGATCTCACCCCCCTCCTCTGGTTTAAAAGGACCCCCTTTCGATCTCAGTCTGATGTGTCGCCTAGATTTGGCAAAAACTAATTTTTGCCTCTTCTGGACGGGCAAACACGTGAGGCTTCTGGAGTTCTCTACCCCTTTCACAGATACACCGCTTCACGATACGTTGTACATAGAAGGGACGATGACCCATGTGTAACTCAGTCCCTCGTGACACTAGGGTCGGACAACATGCAGGGACTCGTGCCAAGGTTGCTTTGTGAACACATCGATTCGCATTTTTGATGCGAAAAGATCTAGTTTCGCCGAGATCTCCGATATGACCTCTTTACAACACGGCCCCTTTGGGTTTACATGGGTCCTTGACCAACATTTTTATTGGAAATTGGAAATTTTGTTCTTGGATTTCAAAACTTTCTTGTCAGATTCGAAATCATTTTGTCGGTCGTTAGCACATCGTCGGAACAGCAAAGTTGGCGCAGGGTGGAGAAGCAAGTATCTTGTGGGGTGGGTGGTATGACGGGTGGTGTGCATTTTGTGTATGGCAAGGACAGGGGTGCAGGGGTGAGGCCTTGAAATCATGACCGGGGTAGGGAATTAGAGGTAAACAGGGGTGTAAACTATGAGGTCGGGGGTCATTTAGCCGATGACGGATATGCCCTTTGAATGGGGTAGGGTGGCAACAAGGGAACTGGTCTGAGTTGATCCTTGGAGGGGTAGGGTAGTCAAAACAAGGGGTGGGGAAGTGAAAACAGCCAGCATTTTCTATTATTACCTGATATGGGTAAAAACAAGCAGGGGTGGGGTTCTTGTTCAGTTGGATGTGAAGATAGGGGTACAACTATTGAGAGGGGTAATGCGTCGAGGGTGGGGTCGCCAGAGGGGTCGCCAAGCAGGGATGGAGACAGAGAGCGGAGAGCGGTGATAATCCTAGGAATGCTGGGACTGACTGTAGGGGTCGCGATTTGTGATGGTAGGGTACAAAGATGTTGGAATGGTCGATAGACGATGCTGATCTGTGTGTAGAGGACAAGTCTCAGCCGAGGACATCATCAGTGACTTGTAGTCTTACCAAGTTGAGCCAGAAGATTTGTTCTTGCACCTTACTCCACGATCTTCCAAATCCATTCCCCTCTTGTCTCTGTAACCACCTGTTTGTTTGAACAAGGTTGTCAATATCTGTTCATCCTTGTTTCTTCTCCTCTGTTCCAAGGATGTTCATGTTGAAGATCAGACAAGATCTCACAGTGTGCACTAGGTGAGGGACCTTGCCCCCAGTTCTGCCACATCATAGCAACAACGCAAAATTTCGACTTTAATCTGGAAGAGCAACATCGATTTGCTCGCCGATCACCTTGAAAGTCCGCGTTGCAAGATGTTAACTGCCAAGAAGACGATTCAGAAGGCAGCTCAGCGCGGGAGACGGCGGCTCCTCATAGACGCGCTGGACGCAAGAGTGCCTATCTCCTCCGGACTGAACCAGCTGAGATCGTCGCTCGCATCAGGGAGGACAGTCGAGCAACTGATGGGGGACCTGGTCAAGTACGTGCGATCGCTGAAGCAGGAGCCCTGCGATGCTCCGGAGCCAGGAAGTGCGGACACCCGGCGTATAGCGGACGAGCTAATACGGAGTGGGATGCTGTCCAGTCGGACGTTCCTCTTCTTGTCCGTGTCGCTCTCTGACTGGAGGGTGACCGCTGCGAGCGCGGGGTTGAAGGAGCTTCTGAGGGAGAACCCTTTCAAGCAGCTTGAGGGCAGGCGGTTCATAGACTTCGTGCACCCAAGGGACGCGCTGAAGCTACGGTGTCTGTCGTCGTTGCAGGGCGTAGAGGGGGCGTCTTCCCTGTTGAACACCTCCTACGAGGTGTACATCAGGACTTTCGACAGTGAAAGGTTTGACTGCAGACGTTGCACGCTTGTCCCCATGGCAGTCGACGATTCCGGTGTCGCCATTTTTCACATGTCGTTGGACGCCATGCCGTGCAGCAATCCCTCCCCTCTGAGTGCTGCGGCTCTGCAGGAGCTCAGTGGCATCTACGCCTTTGACGAGATCAGGTCGAGCACTCTGCCTTGGGACCTCGACGCCAAGATCGAGAGGCTGGATCAAGATCACTTTGGATTCATTCCAATGATTGGGGCCCTCCTCCACTGCCCGCAGACCCGCGCGACTGTGCAGGAGATGTCGTCCAAGTTCGGGATGCAACTCTCACGGCTGGCCCTGCGGATGTTTCAGCTGCACCTTTCCTTCATCGTGAACGACGAGGGGGTCCTAGTCATGTCGAAGCATGTCCGGTTGAAGCTGCCAAGTTACATGGGCAACTTCCAGAGCATGTGGCAGAAACACGAACAGAGCTCTGTGGATGGGAACAAGGACGATGTCTGGTTCAGGAAAGAGGCATGGAACAGACTCTACCAGCACAGGAACACGCAGAGCATGGAGATACATTTGAGCAAGTTCAGCCTGCGAAGGGATGGTGAGGGTGTTCGGTGCAGCAACTCTGAGAGCATTCTTGTGAATCAGGAAGGGATCACGATATGGAGTGAGTTTTGGGATGGGAGTCAACACAAGTTTGCCGATGTTGTGCAGTACTTCTCCAAAGTTTCTGGGATAGATGACATCTTGTACACCGCGGAATTGAGTTGCAACAGCGCTACACGCCGTTGAGCTCTCAGGTGTGGAAGTCTGCAAGCGGACTGTAAATATTTGCTTCTCCTCCTCCAGCATGTTGAATTTTCGTCTTTTTGCTTTGTAAATAGAATCACACGAAGAAATGGGTTTGGGAGTGTGTTTCATTCCTTCCTGAACGAAATTTCTGATTTTCAGAGCCGATCCTTGCACCTCTGTCGTACGTGAAACGATACCAGTCGTTTTGTGTCCGGACTGTATGTTCATATGGCACGAACGTGTCGAAATCTGGAAGGAAGAACTCAGGTACAAGGCCCTTGACATCATCGTGCAGACTCTTGAACGAGCGGCGACGGGGAGAGATTGCTGGAGGCAATCTAACAAACCTGCATCATGTCTTGTCCTATCTCGGCCATTGCTTTTTTATGGGTTTTCCCAAACCAGAATGCGGACATGTCACACCAATTTTGTCTCGGAAACGACCAGAAGCAGAGGTTTAGTCCAGCCTTGAGAAGGAAATTGTCCTCAGAGGACATGCAGGAGGAAGTATGGAGTGGAGGGCAAGGTGGGCGGTTGGGAAGTGGTGGAGATTTCAATTGTTTGCTCTTTGCTTTTCCTTGAGCCATCACTAGTCTTCGCCGCTCATGGCTCATCCTTCTACCTTGGCTCTCTTGTGGTCTCTCTCCCCCTCCTCTCTCATGTACGCTGCTTCTGCTGGGAGGCGGAAGGAGCAGCATAGCATGAGCTTCTTGGGAGCCACGTCCCTGACCTGCTCGACTCCGTCAGCACGAGGCATCGGCAGCACAGGAGAGGATCATGCCGTGTGGGCCTCCACGTTGGGGATCCGGCAACCCAAGGAGCTCTCGGCGCGCCTGAAGCAGCGTGAGAGGATGAAAATGATGATGATGATGAGGAGTTCATGGTGGTGGTGGTGGTGGTGGTGGAGGAGGAGGAGGAGAAGGAGAAGGAGAAGGAGAAGGAGGAGAAGTAGAAGCTGCAGCGGATCCACCTCATTATCTCCTGCTCGCAGATCGCGGCATCGTCGCTCTTGTGGAAAGCGTAGAGGTGGACCTGGTGGGCAGAGCGTCAAGGGCGATCTAGTCGACGTCTCCTCACCAGGGGCAGGTCCTCGGGCTTCCAGATTGCCGGGTCGAACTTTTCTCTGAAGGCATCCATGAACTCCTGACAGAGAGCAGGCCGTTAGAGCTGCTTCCTACCTCCCGGCACTTCACAGGAGCAGAGGCGGGCAGGTTCATGATGCAGTGAAGCTTCCCCTTGCCTCTCGGCGCCTGCTGAGGCCGGTCAGCGCGGGCCCTGCTAGAGCTCCTCCACCTTCTCTGAGCACTGAGAGACCCGGGAGGCCAGAAAGGCCCTGGCGCACATGCAGGAGGTGTGGACCAGCGCGTCGACTTTGTTCAGCCTGCGAGAAGTGAGGAGGAGAAAGGGAGGTGAGAGGGGGGGGAGTGAGGGGAGTGAGGGGAGGGGAGGCAAGGAAAGGAAAGAGAAGGGAAGGGAAGGGGAGAGGAGGGGAGGTGCTTCAATGACCTGCAGTTCTCCTCAAGGTAGAACTTTGACCTTGGGTTCAGATCGTTTGCATACACTTGGCAGCTGTGGTGCTTGGCGGCTGCGAGTTGAAAGTTAGAGAGGAGAGGAGGAGGAGCAGAGAAACCTGGAACGGAAAAGGGGCCGATTCCTGCAAACATGTCCCAAACCTGATCATCAATCAGCCTCCTTCGACCTCGACCTCGTCCTTGTCCTCGTCCTCTCTCCTTTCCTAACGCTTCTCGTCTATCCTCTGCAATCCCTTCCCTTCCCCTCCCCTCCGTCATTTACGGTCATTCAACCTCATCGTCCGAAGAGAAGGAGGCTACGAGCCGCTTGTGCTCACCATCCAGCCGCGAGTTCCAGTACACCTGCAGCTCCTCTCACTCCTCTCTCTCTCTCGCCAGGCGTGCGCGTACCTCCCCGAAGTTCATCTTGAAGATACAACCACTCTGCTTCACACAAGTCTCCTTGGGGTCTCGATCACAAGTTTGACCACAAGAGACATCTCCTACCAACGCTGCGTCGCCCTCCTTGACGAGTCTTGGAACACTCTGGTTGGTGATCTTGTCTGCAAGTACCTGCTCCCCGAGCTCCCCTTGAGGATAGCTCCCGCGCAGGAGAACGAAATACCTCCATCTGAAAGACTCGAAACTCGTTGGTGATGTTTCCTGCAAGGGAATGTAAGAGCGCAGCAGGAGTATCTTCTTATCCTGACCTAACTTGTTGACAACCGTCTTGATCGCTGAGTACTTGTCGACCATAACCTGTGATCATACACCATTGTCATTCCATACACAACAGCAACTCCTCCTCCTCCTCCTCCTCCTCCTCCTCCTCCTCCTCCTCCATAGTCACGGGCTCACTTGCGCAATGATCAGGCGATACGCCTCCTGGTTCTCCCGGAGGTTCAGGTGAGCGACATGCCCTATGGTCTCGAAGGAGGAGGGAACTTCCACGTCTTGAGGAAGCAGCTTCTTCAGCGCCTGCTCAGAGTTGAGGACAGAGAGGTTGAGCAGAAGACGCTCTGATCCTGACCTCATCGTAGGTGAAGTGGGAGTAGGAGTGTTGGAGGGTGTAGTGGACTAGCTTGCCTGTAAGTCTCCTCAATGCCCACCAGGTGTCCGCGCCTCCTCTCCATCACCATCCTTCTCTTTCACGAATCCCCTGCAGGCGTCTGGCAGCTCTTCGAGGACCGAGCTCTTGACGTGCTCAGGGCTGAGGAGGAGGATCTTACTCCGGTTGGCCTCGCCATCTGCCAATGCTGACAGTCACAGCCGGCAAGAGGTGGCTGGGCATGCGACTTGTTGCATCGACAACGTTGGGCTGCCGGGCTTGATTGAGCAAGAAGTTCTTGAGGACCTTGAGAGCAGAGGAGATGTCTTGTGGCCTGCAAGGGTCGGTGAGGAGGCAGAACTGAGCGGGACCACCCTTCTACTTGATCTGAAGGCCGACGACGTTGGCGACGGAGCTCAGTTTCTCCCTCTCGAACGACTCAACAGGGATAGCATCTACTGAGGGCATCAGAACGAGTCTCGCTGCTCTGATCCCTCCCTCCTACCTCGCTGCTGCTGCGAAGGGGGTGAGTCTTCCATGTTCCGGGTCACTTCATCGAGAGGCCTTGTAAAGGGTCAGATCTCAACATCGCACCCTCTCTCCTGCTCTGCTTCTCCTTCTTGTCTCGTGGCTCTGCTCTGCTCTGCTCTCCTGCGCTCTCCCCCTTCCTCTCTCCATGCCTTCCCTGCTTCGCCTCTCCCTTGCCTTCGCCATCTCTCATGGGCTCTTGTCCCCTGCTCCGGCCTCATCCCGTGCCCCCTCATCCCCTCTTTCTCACAGCCCGGGTCCACCCAGGGGTCCACCTCAGCGGCCGGCTGACCTGCCACAGTGCCCGGCCGGCCCGTGACACTGCCGGCCCAGGGCAGGGCCCAGGGCAGGTAGGGCCGCACTTCGCACACTATCCTTCCCGCGGCCACGCCCTGACTGTGCCTTACGCAGTGAGGCTTTCAAGATGATCAAATCGGTCTACTGACTAACAAGCTTGTCTTGAAACAGTACGGTACATTCACACCTTCGAGAACCGGCGAAAAGCCCTGCCACTGCGGCAGCCATCGGACACCGTGAGGGCCGGCCGGGACCCGCTGACTGAGAGTTATTAGTGACCGTACTGAAGAGTGCCGGACGGAAGAACCTTGCGCTCCGGGTACGGTTCATGACCCTACCCCCACATTTTCGCGATTTTCACGGAGAAAAGGACCGGATCCAAGTCCACTCCCAGCTCAAATTCACGTTGCGACTCCGAAATGGACTCGGATGCGATGAGACGGGAAGAGCGAGCGGATGATGGTTGTTTTGGAGAAGTGCTTGCTGTTGAGAACCAGGTGGGCCATGCTACGGTAAACTTTGTGTTTCTTGCCCCTGTCTGAATTGCACTCTTGCTCTCTAGGCTCCATTTAGGGTGAATGTGAAGTGACTTAGAGTTTTCATTGCAATTGGTCCACAAATGGACGAGAAGAGGAGAAGATATTTGAGAAGAGCTCTTCAAGTTCTTGTAGGTACTATTGCTGCAGGGAGTGCATTGACTGTGCTTTGGCGTCAATGGAATGCAATCCATATAGAAAAGAAGAGGCATCGATGCGCAACAAATATCCGAGCACGATGGCTAGGATGCAGGGCTCGTAGGATGTTCAGCAGGTCCATTGCTGGTGTAGTGCGCCTGCAAGCTCTTTGGCGAGGGCATGTGAGTCGTGTGCACATACACGAAGATACCACTGTTGATCTACGGGAGCGAAACCTCAGGCTAGTGGGAACTTCTGAAGCATTGTCTGCAAAAGACCCACTCCGAATCTTTGCTTTAAATCTTAGCTACAACGTCCTGGCGTCACTTCCTGACGCTTTGAAGCTGCTGAAAAACCTTGTTAGACTCGATCTCGAGGGGAATGCCCTCTCCCTTCTCCCCGCATGGCTGGGGCTGCTTCACAGATTGAAACATCTTTCCCTCGCGAACAATCAAGAGCTCGTTGGAGTGTTCCCTTCCTCCATGAGAGGTTTGAGCAACCTCACTTTGTTGAATCTCTCCAAGACTGGCATGCATTGTTTGCCAGATTGGCTCACCAGCCTCAGGAAACTGAGCTCATTGGACGTTGGACACAATGAGGAGCTTGGAAATCATCTACTTGATGCCGGCTGGTCTCAAATGACGAATCTGACTTATCTGAATATGGAGTCGACCGGCCTGACTGAATGCCCACAATTCTTGACCCAATTAAATCTTCATCATCTCATAGTCGGTGGTAACTGGGAGCTTGGTGATGCTTTCGACGAAACAACGCTACATGGATTGAGCCAGTTGCGAACTCTGGATTTGACTGGGATTGATCTAAAGAGTTTATCTTGTATAAGTCATATGGCAAAGTTAGAAAATCTTGTGGTCAAGAGAAACAGGTCCCTCACTGAGCAGATCCACAAAGTAGATTTGGCAGGTTTGAAGAAGATGGTTAAGTTGGACTTGTCTTGTATCGGTCTAAGCAAGTGTCCAAATTGGTTGGGAGATTTGAATTCCTTGACGGAACTCAATGTCGGTGGGAATCGAAAACTTGGGGGGAGCATTGATGATCCAGCAAACATGACAAGTATTTCATACCTAACAAATCTGACATCCCTGGATTTGAGAGATCTTTCGTTAGTTGGGTGTCTTCCATGGATTAGACAGATGACTCAGCTTCAAGAAATCAATCTGAGCGGCAATATCAGTCTTGGCGAAAACTTGGAAATTTGGAATCTTGGATGCCTGACGAATCTGAGGATGATAAATCTTTCAAGCATACGCCTCAGTCAATGTCCGGACTGGATTGGAGATCTGAAGGGGCTGCATCATCTGATTCTCAGTGAAAACATCCATCTTGGTCGTAGTCTGCATGATGTTCAATTAGGACATCTGCAACTCTTGTCTTCCCTCGATCTGTCGAGTGTTGGGCTCAAAACCTGTCCCAGCTGGTTAAGAGAGCTGACTCAGCTGCAAGTGCTCATACTGGGATGGAATCAAGAGCTGAGCCTTGATGATGATGTCATGCTCAAGCTTTGTGGTCTGGAAACTTTGGATCTCACAGGAACCGGTCAAGTGAGCTGTCCTCAATGTTTACGTGCGCTTTCAAACTTAAGATCACTTGGACTTGGACAAAATGAGAACCTAGGAAGGAGTCTTGAGAACTCCAACTTTCTGCAAGCATTGTCCAACCTGACAGTGTTGGATCTTCAAAATATAGGATTAAGGAGTTGTCCAGAATGGATTGGAGATTTGATTGCTCTCCAGATGGTTTACTTCAACAACAACAAGGAGTTGGAAACAATATCCTATTCACTCGCACGATGCACTTCTCTACGGATTCTCAACACTACAGGATGTCTCAATCTCCACACACCCCCTCCACATGTGTGCAAGCGAGGAGCCCCCTTCTGCCTGAAATATCTCAGAGATCTGAACAAAGGACACGTCGAGAGTCATATGCTCAAAATGATGTTGGTCGGGGAACCCAAAGCGGGAAAGAGTAGCTTGTTGGATACGCTCGAGACTGGCAGACCTCGCATGCGAGCTGACGATGACAGGACGGTATCAGTTGTCGTGAAATCACACAAACTGAATCAGAACAGCCGTCTAGTGATCAATTCGTACGATGCAGGTGGACATGACGTTTATCTCGCAACCCATCGGTTCTTTATGTCTCCTGGAGCTCTTTATGTCTGCGTGATAGACTTATCTCAGCAGGACTGCCATGTGCAAGCATTCAAATGGGTGGAAGCAGTGCAATCACAAGTCCCAGGAGCAGCAGTGAGCATCGTGGGAACGCACGCCGACTTGCTCGAAGCTGAAGCAAACGTTGATGATGATCATGGAGAGTCAACCCCTGAATCTACATCTAACTGTGCATCGAGAAGATTGCTTCAAGTCCAAGAGAGCATTGTCTGTTGGGAAGAAAACAATGTCAAAGAGTTGCATGAAGAGCTAAGAGAAGCAGAGGCCAAGCTTGCTCACCTCTTTGACCTACCCGAAGAATGGTATGCATTGAAGAGAGAACGAGATCATGTACTTCAATCAAGCTTGAAGAATTTGAGGCTTGATCTTCAAGTGCCTTTGAAAGTGAAAGAGGATGAATGCTTTCACAATCTTCTTTCGCGAGCAAAACAAGCTTGTGATATCAGTCATCAACAGCACCTGGTCGATCTTCATTTCAAGATGCATGAGATAGAAAAATCAAGCAACCCGAAGGTACAAACCGCTTCGTACTTCAATCATGCCTCTGCACGAGATGAAAGAGAGAATCTCTTCACACTCAGACTGCGTGAACTAATCTCCAAGAGGCCCCGAATCTTTCTATTCGCTGCTGTAAGTTTGGATCCTTCGGCTATGGGAGTTGAAGTCCTCCGAGACACGTTAGAATGCCTGATACAAGATCAAAAGAGTTTCCCGCTAACAAGAAACACAACCCCTCTCAGCTATCTCATGCTGGAGTCGTGTTTCAGGCTCGGGGGTCAACATGTTGCAACTTCACGAGCACGCTCGCGGCAGTTAGATATCCCCGAGAAAGTTTGTCCTCGCGGTCATCGCCTATCACCTCTCACTCCAGGCATTGGAGCCACCTACATGTGCGATCAATGTTCACAATGCATCATAAGTGGGGAACAGATGATGAGCTGTACAATCTGCTCCTGGGACCTCTGTATGGGATGTTGTGGACGAACTGCATCGCATGTGTGGAGCAACAGACTTTGCCCCAGCGGCCACGTTCTTTCTCACTTTAGAACTCCTGGTGTCTATATCTGCGATCGCTGCTCCGCTCTCATAGAGAGAGGTCAGGAGATGATTGGATGTCGAGAGTGCGGATGGGATTTGTGTCAAGTTTGCTCGGGATTAGTTGAGTGTGCTGTTTCAAGTGCAGAGCAAGCGAAGAATGAAGAGACTTTCGGCGATCTGATGTTGGATCCTGAGCTATCAAACAATGATGGAGAAGTCAATCTTTCGATGCCTTCGCTTCCAAGATTGCATGATGAGACCCAAAGTCCATATCAATTTTCAACACTAAACCAAGACGAGAATGTTTCACAGCTTGATCATATAAAGGCAACAATTGAAATGCTGGCGCAAGATTGCAAATCAGTGTTTGAGGAAAAACAAGAACTTGAAACAGCACAGCGTGAAGATATCAGAGATCATCCTGATACACTTAAAGGACAAGGTGAAGGATTGATAGAGAGAGAATGGGAACAAGTTGTGCAAGCTTACACTGAACAAAACAGTTCGCATGAACTCTTAGAGTTGTGTGCTCGGCCTTACGTTCAAGCAGAAGATCTTGTCGCTGCCGCTGTTGAATGCAATATGGAACGAGAGGAGGTTTTTCGTGCTTTAGACTACCTGCACAACATAGGAGCTGTGCTGTATTATGGCAATGACTCCGTGCATGAGAGATTGCGAGGATATGTGTTTACAAGGCCGCAGTGGATTATTGATGCTATCAAGTTTGTAGTCCACGAGCGAGACGACCGCAATCTCAACGATGAGCTTCGAAATCTTCATGGCAGGATGGATATGCAGGGGAAAAGACAGTTGGAGTCGCTGCGAAATGGTGGCAGACTCTGCGACAGGCTTCTTCGATGTTGGCTCTGGGAAAATGTATCGGAGGACGACAAGGATGTTCTCATTTACCTCCTGCAAGGATTCAAGCTTATGCACCAGTATCAAACACACCTCCCTGATGAGAAGTTTTGTCAAGTTTGTGCTAGGCAGGGGCATTGTAGTTATGTTGTTCCCGCTATGTTTCCAAAGGGATCTCTTGATGGAAGGTATACCTTACCCTCCCCTTGGTCTCCACAGATGAGCTCGGACTGTCGTGCTATCGTAAGGAGAGAATATCAGTGCTCCCATTTCGAGAGTTTCTTCCTCAGCGAACTTCAAGTTGAATGGTCGACTATCGGGCACCTGGATCACAACAATGAGCACATCTCTGTTGAAGTTCTTGGACAATCAGCAGAGGGAATGGTTCTGCGATGTGAGGAATCTGAATTCGTGGACGAGACTCTTGTAGTCCGGATGGCTAAGTTGCAGTCTTCGAGCGGCTCAGCTATGGAATCGATCATGACGGTGGTAAGCTGGGTAGACTTGGTTGACGCTTGTTCTATGGCAGCCACAGAATGGCCGCTCTTTCGCTACGTCAACCAATCTATTGAGGCAGCAGAAAGGAGACAACCTGGTTTGCACCTTGTGGCAATGATTCCATGCGGAGAAGACTTGAGCGACAGAAAGTTGTTGCAAGATGTACAGAGGGTCCGACGTGTCACCCTGAGCGACGGCAAGACAGTGGAGAGCAGAGATCTCTTGCCTACAAGGAGAACTCTGCGAAGATGCGATCTTCCTGCTGTGAGATTCTCGAATCTTCAAAAGCCTCAACTACCTGTTCCCTCGAATCCTTTCACCTATCAGGCTGACATTGGCGAGGAAAGCAATCATAGCCAACAAGACACCAGTCAAGCCCCGCATGATTTGGAGGCTGTTTCTGATCCGGTACCACAGATACCTGGATATCTGATCCGGAAGAGGTTGGGAAAGGGAATGCAGGGCAGTATATGGCTTGCAGAGCAGTTCAACAAGAGTTTGGTGGTAATCAAAATCGTCAAAGCGGGACTGAATTCGAAGAGGGAGTATGACAACCTTAGTCAAATAGCTGGTGATCATCCCAACGTGGTGCATGTTGTAGATGTCTTGCAAGAGTTTGAGGATATCAAACGACAAAGATTCCTTGGATTGGTCATGGACTATGTCGAGGGAGAGTCTCTGCGGCAAAAGTTGGATAGAGAAATAGCCAACGGACAAGAATCCACTTCAGACCTGATAGGCGACAACCTGAAAGCTTGCCACGTCATGTGTGATGTACTTGCAGGCTTGTCTGTACTCCATGCCATCAAACCCTACCCCATCGTTCATCGAGACATCAAGCCTGCAAACATCATGATAAGAGACATTGACGGAAGTGCTGTCGTTGTGGACCTCGGTGTCTCCAAGAGGTATGGATTGGATGATCAATCGATTACCAGCGGCGACTTTTTGAAAGGAACTTTGGCCTACGCGTCGCCAGAGATTGCGATGGGAGGGGGAGAGAACGAAGTTGATCAGCGATCAGACGTGTGGTCTTGCGGGATCGTTCTGTACGAGATGGTGAGCGGGAAGAGACCATTCGAAGCAGAGAATAGTCTGAAACTGATCGAATGCATCAAGATCCGAGAACTACCACAACTACTGTGCAAGGACAAGCGAAAAGAGAAATATACCTTGGGTAGGCATGCTCTTGCGAAAGTTCTCGTCAAGGCGCTCAGCAAAGACCGAAATGGAAGGTTTCACGATGCAAGTGATATGCTTCGAGTTTTGAAGATGATCTGCGAATGTCCGAATGTTGTTCCTTGTGAGCTGATCTCCACTTTAACGAGACCCGTCAGCTTGAAAGAGAATCTTACTTGCTTTAGAGTTGTCTTCTTTTCCTGTCGCTGTGGAACAGACATTGATCCGGAGAGGGAATGCCAGGAGTTCAAAGATCTCTTCCGCGCTGCTTTCTTCAAGAAGCACAAGTTTGTGGGGGTCGCACATGCTGGCGTTGGGATCTGCTGCTCCGCTTGTACAGTAGAAACCTGCTGCGCAAGGTCCTGTAGGCGCTGCCATTTTTCAGGTCATGGTAGTGACTCGTCAGGAGGGTTGTATTGGTATTCCGAAACAGGACGAAAGCAGCAAGAGAACCAGGTCACAGCACAACATCTGTCGAATCTGATCCAACTTCATGCACGAGCTAGTGTTCTGCAAAAGATCGAATGTATCTTCCTGAACGCGTGCTCTACCCTGTCCACTGGTTACGCTCTGCGTTCAGTTGGAGTGAAAGTAGTGGTTTGTTGGCATGGTATCGTAAGGCAGAGTGTCAGTCGAAAGTTTTCTTTAAGATTCTATGAATTGCTGAGTGAAGATCATGGCAACTATTGGTTAGCTTTCATGACAGTTTGCAATGAGATGGCACAGGATCTGAGAAATTTCCAGCCCTGCATGTTGCATTTGTATGGCAAAGGAACAGAAAGGAAGAATCGGTGCAACGCATGGCGCGATGGAAGGATGGTAGATGTTGTTGAACCAGAAGAAAATGAAGAAGACTTTCGGATGCCTTTGGATTCTTCTGTATCAGAAGAGAGCTGGTCAGCCGAGGAGGAGGAGCAGGAGCAGGATGATCCAGACAAGAACTGGAGGGTTCCGCGAGCTCGAGACGACTTTGCTGCACTGGCAGGGCAATCGGAACTTCGTGCTCTGCGATGCCTCGCGTTCAAACTGCGCATGCCAGATGGAAGTGCCGTAGAATCGAGCGAGGTGGACAAGAATGGCTTCATCACCCAAAGAGGACTCCGCGCCATCGGTGTAGATAGCTACACTCAGCTTTGGCGCAGATCAGGAAAGATTGTCAAGAAAGCGAAATCAGAGTTGAGAGCCTCGAATCGAAGACAGTTTGACACTTGTCCTGTCTGCAAGGAAATGCAGACATGTGGAGCTGCCGAACAAGTGATGGAGAAAGTCGATCAAGCTCGCCATGAGATCGAGAACTCTATCTACTATCGACAGATGGATTTGCTTGCCCACCGCAGAAAGATGGAATTAACAGGGACTGCAACTTCAAGACAGTTTGGCAACTACAAGAAAACATTGTTGACGACTCCTCGGAGGGATATCATCTCCATGTGGCACCGGGATCTGGCTGAAAGAAATGAGACTGAGATTGGGAGGGGAACACGCTTGAGTGCTGCAGGGAGAGCCAAGTTGTCCTCGGCGTGCCAGAGCCATTTGTTTCAGATGGACATAAGGCAAGAAACTCTGAGCGAGTTGGAGGCAACGTTGCACCGTGAGAGATTGCACAGGGTTCTGAGGGATCTACGAACACGGCTGATCTCTTCGTCTGATTCTTAGGACTCCGCGGCCATGTTCATGTCAGTGTTATCGATGACGAGGGATCTTTCACGGCCCAAATCACGGACCTCTGTAGACAAATCCACGAATATCATTCATTAATGTAAACTGAGATGACCGTAACTGAAGCAAAGAAGGTCAATCTTTCACAACTCCGACTGATCCATTTCAAGTTCTTTCTTTTCATATATCGCCGCTCTTCCGTTACGGCAGGGGCGGCCACTCTGAGGGCAGGCCGGCCGCAGGTCGGAACCTATCGGCGGCCAGCCCCGGGCCCGGCCCGTTCTTGGCCGCTCGGCCGGAGCCGCGGGGATCGCAGTGTCTAGAGCCCGGTAGTTGCGACTCAGTGACTGACGTCGATAAGGGCACTGCCAGGAGACGGATAGCGACTCGTGACTAAGTTATAAACAAATCAAAATCCATGAGTCCCGCTCATACTAAATTGCTCAGACATAGAGACTGAGTATAATGATGAGGATGAGGAGGAGAACGAAGATAGTGAAACCCATAGCGCAGACTGTCTTTGAGGGCTGCCATGGTCGCCGAGAGAGATGATGAAGAGGAGGAGGAGGAGGGGGAGGAGAGGGAAAGTCCTTAGTCGAGTCTGTCGGCGACTGCGGAGCCGACTCGAGGACTTGTGCTCCTGCTCCTTCCTCTTCTCCTCTTCCTGCTTCTCGTCCAGACTTGTCGGTCTCAGCCTGGAGCTGCTCAGCTGTTGCAGGACCAGGAGCAGCAACATCGAGGACGTGGAAGCGCTCGTCGAAGACTCGGGTACCGCCGAACTCCATGGCGGAGGAGGAGGAGGAGGGTGCAGCGTCCTCCTCCCTCCAGCTGTTGAGGACGTGGAAACTGGCTGTGGCCGACAGGCATCGAGTCCACTGCTCAAAATCTTCTCTCCTCTCCACCTGCGCCGACGTCACGTTGCATCCTCCTCCTCCTCTCCGACACATTACCCCAAGGAAGACCAACCCGTCGAGCAGGACGTATCCTCTGCTCGCTTCAGCGGCCGGAAGCCCCCGGCCTCCTCCCCTCTCCTCCCCGCAGATCGCAAGGACGAAAGGGAAGGAGCTCGTGCCTCTTGCCCCCGACAGGTCCAGCTTCTCAAACTTCGAGGAGACGGAGGAAGAGTCAACGTGGAACTTGCGAAGGTCGACGACGAGGGCGGGAGGGTCAAGGTCCGAGGGGGAGGAGAAGCAGACCAGTCGAGGGCCCCACGGGTCGAGGAAGCAGCGGACTCTCTGCCATGCGCCCTCCTCCCTCCTCACCTCCGCCCATCCCTCCTTCCACCACCTGCTGACGTCCTCCTGCTCCGGCTGGATCAGGCTGACATGCAGCGATACACAGAGCGCGCTGGCTGCTCCGTTGCTGCTGACCGGAGCCTCTTGCTCATCTTGCAAGACGTACCAGGAGGAGCGCAACTCCACCAAGCTCTCTGCCATCCTGATAGGAAGGGCAATGTGCCCGATCTCTTGACAGGAGGAGGAGAAGGGGGAGGAGGAGGACGGGGAGGAGGAGGAGGATACCCGCTGCTGTATCACGGAGATTCGGATCTTGTCCGAGAGGTCGTAGACGGGAAGGGAGGAGGAGAAGTTCCACTGGGGAGAAGAGGTATTGTCCTGCAGTCCAGTGAAGCTCTCTTGATGCCGGAGGGAGAGGAGGCAGTAGCAGCTGCTCCATCTGTTGGATGCCACAAGGTCCCTTGCTCGGTGGACGGTGACCCTTGCGACGGCGACAGGTCTGACAATCATGTGCTGCACGATAGCAGGAGGTCAGGAGCAGGAGCAGCAGCACAGGAAGCTGGCAGTTACCTTCCGCAGCTCCCTCACCGACATGCTGGGTGGGCCGCGAGGCCTGGAGGAGGAGAGCAAGGAGGAGGAGGAAGCGTTCCGCAGTGGCCTGTTCTGCTCATCGTTCGATCGCATCAGGTCTCTCATCCACAGAGGAAACGTCTCCTCCGTCGGCTCCTCCACCTTCCCCTGCCGGGGAGACTTCAAGGTTGATGGGAGGAACAACTGCTCCCTCCTGCTCTCCCCCTCTCCTCCTCTCTGGCTCTCCCCACGTCCAGTCGCCTCCCAGTTCCCCGTCCTCCTCCTGTCACCAGCTCCCTGCAGCTCTGGGAGCAGCTGGGCTCGGACGGCCCCGTGCCGTTGGCAGAGGATGCTCATCGGGTTTGACACGCAGTTTCTCAGCTCCCTCGCCAGCTCCTCGCTCGTCCTCTTCCTGCCGTTTGTGAGCGAACCTTCCAGCTCATCCCCCAGCAGGTCGGAGAGGAGGAGGAGCTTGACTAGGATGGACCCTCGTTCCACGCTGATCACCTCCACCTGCCGCTGTGCCACCTGCAAAGACTCCGCGCAGTCCCGCACGAGTGCGTCCTTGAAGGACTGCATGCTGCTTGCGGTGGAGCAAGTGCGATCGAAGTCTCGATCCAGGGTGAGGAGGAGGGTGGAGGAACTCTGCCTCCTCCTCCTCTCGCTCTCCCTCCTCTCCTCTCGCCTCCCTCCCCTCTGCTCCCTCGCAGCTTCCTGTCTCGGGCTGCTGAGCTTTGCTGGGGTAGCTGCTGACCGAGAGAAGAGGTCGAAGTTCTTCATCCTCAAGTCTGCAATGGACTTCTCCTCCTCCTCGTTCTCAATCTTCTCCTCCTCTCTCCTCCTCCTCCCTGTCTCCTCCTCCCTCCTCCGAGGAGAGTACATGCCGTGATCAGGTACTGCCTTGCTCGTCATCTTCAGCTCTCGCAGTGGCGACGACCAGGGGAATTCATCTTGGGAGGTCAGGAGGGATGCGCTTGACCTGAGCGGAGAAATGAGCACGAGAGGAGGGAAAGAGGGAAAAATGCCTCTCGTCCTCTCCCTTGGCGGCGATCGGAGACAAGTTCGCCGTGGACAGGTCCTCCTGGCGTCAGATCAGAGCAGAGCAGGGCAGGGGAAGTGTGTGAGAAGGAGCTGAGAAAGACGAGAGGAGGAGGAAGAGGAGGAGGGAGATATTGGAAGCTCAACCTTTATACGCACAGTCTGCCTGTCCTCTTCTGCTAGTCTCCTGCTGGGCGAGGAGAGGTCTCTAGAGTCCTCTGCTTCTCCTTGCGACTTCTTGGCATCGAAGAAGTCGAGGAAGCGCCTGCTCGGAGGCTCAGCCCTGTTGGCCAGCTGTTGGCCTGCTGGGCAGGTTATGGAGACACGGGCCATGAGAGCAAGTATACCTTGCTCCCAAGGGGCTGCGATCCTCCTCGGCGAGGCCAGTTCTTCTCCAGCTAACGACCTGCTTGTCCTCTCCTCGGGAGATCGCCGATCCGGGAGATGGAAGAGGCTGCTGCTGGCCTCTAGGTGTGCAGGGCGATCCCGTTGGTTCGAGCGCATCTCCTCCTCGAGCTTCGACCTGCTCTCCTGCAGCCTCCGCCATCGCGACTCCATCTCCGAGTCCTCCATCACCACGGAGGAGAGTCCTCCTCCTCCTCCTCCTCCGTCAGCCGCTCCTGCTCCCCTCCAGCTCTCGCTCGCCTCCTCCTTATTCTTCGCTCCTCTTCCTGTGACGGATCGATCGGAGTCAACGAGGTCGTTGAGCTCGAGCGTGGCGTCCCTGGAGGGGCTCCTCTCCTTTTTCAGACTCGTGAGCCCTCTCCTGATCGTCACCTCCCGAACCCTCCCGTCCTCTCTCCTCCGCACGAAGAGCCTGGCAGTCTCCTCCCTCCCTCCGGCCAGCAGCGCTTGAATCTCCTCCTTGCTCCTCCCATCCGCCTGCCCTCGTGACTCACAAACTTCTCGATCCGCTCATGGACTTGCCTTGTGCCCGTCGACTTCTAGGATCTCGTCCCCTACATTCAGAGCCTTCCTGCCCGTCACCTGGTTGGCACTGAGTAAGGGAAACCGCCCAAGGACCTCCATCTCAACAAAGGAGGAGCAGGGAGAGAGGGAGGAGGAGAGGCAGGTGGGAGGAGGAAGGGTCTAGAGACGTCGCAAGCAAGAGGAGGAAGAGGAGCAGGCAGAGGATGAGATTCATTTGCCTTGTCCTGCACACTCGATGCCGGTCCCCCAGGGACGATGTCAGCAATCACAATCTTCCTGCTCTGCCCTGCTCCTCCTCTCTTGCTCTCCAGCCTGATGCCGACGCCGAAGTAGACGACGGGATCAGGGTCCCGAGCTCCAGCAGGCACCGCGCTCCTCATGGCGTCTGCCGAGTCCGTGTCTCTGTCAGAGCTGGCGAGGAAGGAGGTTGGTCTTGCTGGTTGAGAGTGCAGGGAAGTTTCCTGTGAGGTAGGAGAGAACTTTCTTTGGGGAGTTCGAGACATGTCGCTGCCAACCGGACTGGGAGGGGAGAATTTCGACCGATTGCTACGATGATGTTGCATGTACTGGAAGTCCCTCAGGCCCTGGGAGCAAGACAGGGGAGGCGAGTCACCTTGTTGTAGATGTGAAAACTGTCGTCGTCTACCGCACTGAAAGCACCTTCCGGATTGACGTTTGCTTTTTGAGAAGAAGATTCAATCGATTTGTTCTCCTCCTGTCACTTGTCAGCTCGTCTGCTCTTCATCCCACCCGACTACCTTTCGAACAGGATCGTTCGAGCGAAAGATAGCTGTATGACCAAACGCAGCGAAGGTCAGCAAGTTGAATTATGATCCGGCAACAGGACCTGAGTCGAAGTCGATTCGATGCCTTGCTGCTGAAACATCACGATCGACGTCGTCATCATCGTCGTCGTCATCGTTATGATGAGTTCCATTTGTCTGTTCAAGATCTCAGCAAGTACAACACAATTCAAATGTCCTTGTACGTAAGATCTCAACAAATTGACGAAGTTTGACGGGCCCGGAACTTCTCGCATCCTCCGCAATGAGCTCCCGCTGTCATGCAGACTGTCGACAACTCGGTCGAGCCCTTCGCTCACCAGCCTCTCTCGAGGCGACGCTCTCGCGTGCATGCGATCGGCCGCTCTCCCTGTTCTGCGAGCACGGCAGGTCAAAATTTGAACTGAGATTTGACGAGACGCAAAACAGGAAGAGGAGGAAGAGGAGGAAGGAGGGAGGAGGGAGGAGGAGGAAGGAGCAGGGGAGTTCGAGGTAGGACGCGTATCAGGTCAAGAATCTCTCGCATGCCCCAGATGCTCTCCCTCATGCCGTTGATCTCGAGCGTAGCGTGCGTTCCTATCCGCCATCGTACCTCCGCAAGTCAAGCTCTTTTTTACTTTTACGGGAAGAGTTCGAACTTTTTGTTTTTTTACTTTGTTTTCTTTGTTTAAAAAAAACGTCAAGTGCGGAATAACGGCGACGGCAATGGCGATTTGGAGGATCCCAGAGCCGTTCGACGGGAGGGAGGGAGGAGGGCGAGGGGGAAGAGGGGGAGGAGGAGGAGGAGGAGGAGGAGGAGGAGGAGGAGGAGGAGGAGGAGGAGGAGGAGGAGGAGGAGGAGGAGGAGGAGGAGGAGACGATGAAGACGGGGACCCGCTCTCGTCAATATTGAGGAGGATGGACCTGGCAGCAGAGGGCATGACGAATGTGCGGCAAAAGGAGATCGAGAGGTTGGGCGCTAGGATGAAGGACCTCGAGCTTGAACGGGACGTGGCGATAGAGGAGATCAGTCGACTGCAGCAGGAGGGTGAAGAGCTAAGGGAGCAAGTGCGGAATCTGTCGATCGCTGCCAAGTCAGCCCGGCAAGAAGTGAAGGAGGTTCAGGAGAACGAGCGGATCAGCAACAGGAACCACATGGAGTCAATCATGGAGATCAGTCGGTTGCAGCACGCTCTCAAGGATGCAAGCGACGGGTTCGAGAGGAACTTGCAAACTCTTCGAGCTGAGAACGACCTGGCACTTCAAGAACTTAGCGAGAACCTGAGCAGCGTCGAAGCTGCTAGCCACCGGAAATCGTTTGAGGTTCATAAGTTGAAGAAAGCTCTGCTTCGAAGACAGAAGGTCATGAACTTGAGGTTTCATCTCTTGCGGTGAGTGAGCTTGCACGGTCTTGTTTAGGATATCTGAGCATCTAGTGCAGTTGGAAGTTGAAGGCAGATTTCAGAAGGAGGAAGAGACGATACGTCTCCATGTACAAGATCAAAGTTTTGGATCGTATGATGAAGCAGAAGGGGTTCGAAGCTTTCTGGATTTGCTGGTACGTGCTTGTGTGCGTCAGGTCTCTCAGTTTGACGGCTCTTTGATAGGAATCAAATCCACCGAATCAAAACAATCTCGAAGAGGGTCAAAGCATCGATACATCGCAGGTTGTTGAGAAGATCCAGACTCTTCTTCCACTTCTGGGGCCGAGAGGCTCTCCTGAGCAAAGTTCGTATCCTTGACTGTCTACATTCGCTTCTCCTCACGAAACCTTTCTTCAGTTCTACAAACTTCGCTTTGTGGAAATGTGGAAATCCGCCAATCTCGCTGCCATGTCGTTTGCCTTCCATCACTGGGCGATCGAGAGGATGTTAGTGAGGCGGGAGAAGCTGACGGCGAAAAGAAGGCAGATGACGTGCTTTGTAAAGATCAGAGATCATGCGAGGCGATCCACAGGAAAGAACAGGAGAGAGCAGAAAGTCATGGAGACAATCAGGTACCTCCTGACAAGAAACTTCGAAGAGTGTTTCTTTGGTTGGAAATGGATTCTTGTGAAGCAGAAGAGGGTCAGATTATTCACAACCAGCAAGGCACGAAAGGGGTTGGTGGAGAATTTCTCCTCATGGAAAGCTCGTCTCCTAATCAAGGTTCGGGCCAAGCGGAGTGCGATGGTATTTGCTACAATGAAGGACAAACTGGTAGAGCAGAAGGTGTTGAAGAGATGGGTAGCCTTGTGTCTTTCGAGGAAGATCTTCAAAGTCTTGCAGAGAGGAGTGAAGTCGAGATTGAAAGCGCTGTCATCCGGCATCATCAACTTCTTTCCTCTATGGCGAGACGCCGTGAGGATGAGGAAAGATCTCCTGAAAAGAAGCGTGGTGGTCTCAACGGTCTTCTCCAGGATGAGCCTCAGCTTCTGCTTCTCCACCTGGACTCAATTCCACCAGATGACTCAGTCACTCGAGAAGGTCAGGCAGATCGTCCGCAAGTGGGTGAAGGGGAACATGGCGAAGTTGTTCGACATGTGGGTTGAGCACGTACAGGAGGCGAAGGTTTCTAACTCCCTGCACTCCCGCTCAATCGTTTTCCTCAAGAAGTGGCTGAATATCACGGTGAAGAGCGCGTTTGATGCCTGGAACATCTCGACGGCCAACAACATCAAGTGCAGGAGGATCATCTGCAAGCTGACGCAGAGAAAGACTAAGTCACAGACGAGGCAATTCTACGAGGGGTGGAGGTTTCTCCTGCTGGTGAAAAGCAGGTTGAAGAAGTTCCAGCTCGTGCTCTCGAGCAAGCTTTCCAACTCCTCCCTGCGGTCAAACTTTGACATGTGGAGGGCGGAGACGGTCAGCTCCAATCAGCAGAGGAAGCGAACTTTGAGGACTATCTTCTCCTGTACCAAGTCGATTCTCAAGTCGCATCTCCATGCCTGGATGCGGGAGACTCATCGGTCCTCGCACGTGGACTTGATCGAAGCCAAGATCAAGTTCTGGCAAGAGGTGCAAGTCTACCAGAAGGTTTGGTTTGAGATGAGGATACACGTCATGGGGAACCAGAGCCGAAGGCGGGAGGAGGCAAAGCGACTGAAGCATCATCAACTTCAACATCAAAGCCTCGTGCAAACTTCCTTGCATGAATGGCTTTCTGTGAGAGCACGTCGAAGTTTCATTGTCAAGACCATCTCCTGCTTCTTCAACAAACTGCTGCTCTCCAAGGTTCATCTCACTTTCAAGATCTGGTTGATGCGAACCTGGCAAGCCTCCTTCATCGAGTCTCTACTCACCTCCTCCTCTCAGAGCAGAGACCAGGTGAAGCTTAGGGCATGGTGGAAGCTCTGGTGCCGAGGCTTCAAGAGGAGGAAGCACATCGGTCTCTTGTCCACTTGCTCCGTGTGAACCTGACATGTGCGAGCAGAGGAGATAGTCACGTCCCGGCAAGAGTCTCACTTCTCCATCCTCCTTCGCTCCTCCATCTCTGGTTGGCAGGCCTGGGTGGAGTCCATCAGACTTCTCCTCAACCGCCAACTTTCTTCAGTCGTCCGCGCTGTCTTCGTCCACTGGCGCGTCTATGCAGCTGATCCCACTTGTTACCCCGAGAACGGCGAGTCGCTCCATGGCATGTCAGGTCAGCCGATTCCCTATGTCTGCTTCAATGTCTCAGCCTGCTCCAGGCTCGATGCCCTTGCATGCTGCGGACCTCTACAAGGAGTTCGCTGCGGACTTGCCGCAGCTGCTCAGCTCTCCTTTCACCGAGCTGGTTCAGCATGTCAACGAGGAAGTTTGGAAGGTGACATGTCGGCAGGAGCAGAAGATGAGCATGAAGACAACGACTGACAGCCTGAACGCCTCCCACCAACCAATCTCTCTCCTCTCAAAGTTCAACGAGTCTGCCAAAGACACGCCCATGTTCACTTCCAGCCCTCACGTTTCAGCTCATGAAACAAGGATCTCCCGTGTCCCCAGCTCTGTCTCCAGGGTGAAGTCTTCTTCCAGCAACGCACCAAGGGGCTCGAGCTACTTCGTTGACCTCCAGTGAGGCTGAGAAATCCCTTGACGATTTTGTGCTTGACTTGCTCTGTTGGAACTCACTTTCACTGTTTTTGTTACATCACTGTCTTGATTGTGACGATCGTTTCTCTTTCAGGCGGAAATGGTCGCAACCACTCCGCAAGTTGAAGAAGTGTCTGCAAGAAGGGAAGTCCGTGAGCATCAACAAGTTCCATGTCAACGTTGACAACGATATGATATTATCCTACACGCCTGTGATCCTGCCCCCAGAGGTAAAAATGACTAACTGTTGACTTTGTGCTGGGAATTTGACTACAATGACGGGTTGTGCAGTGGCTACCGTTGGGACTGGAGGAAATTTCTCAGACGCATTCTGATTCAGCAATCTCCATCATCCGAGGAGCCTGCGTCCCATTCATCTCCTGCGTGCTGCTGGCTTCGTCGTCCTCATACTCAGAGTTTCAGAGATTATGGTGTGACAACCTTGCTGTTTCAAGTACATTGACATCCCTCTCAGCGCCAAGAGAGGTATCCCCGCCATCTCCATGGAGAGTTGTGTTGCCCTCCGTCAGGTCGGCGAGTCTGTTTATGAGTTTACCTTTTCTGACCTGCGCTCCTTTGCAGTATCTCGGCAACGAGGTCCACAGGTTTCACTCCTCTTGGACCCCCTCGACGAATGGAGCCAAAGTTTGAGGTTGTGCCGCCTTGACCGTCCGAAATTTGATCAAATCCATTTGAATCGTAACGGTGAATTTGAAGCATTTGAGCGGAGGCTCGAAATCAATCTTCGAGCAAAGTGACGCCGTCACCGCATGCGAACAGGTTGATGAAAGGAACAGCTGGGAGAGATGGTGAGGGATTGGAACAGAGAAGATAAAAGATGCAGAAGAACAAAGACAGGTTCACCATCAGCATCCACGTTGCGGAAGAGGAAAGAGTCAGGCCGGTTGTCTATTCGAAAGTGAAGAGTCCTGAAGGTGGACCAGCGTTAGTCGTCTTATGCTCCTCCTCCTCCTCCTCCTCCTCTTCCTCCTACCTCTCTGCCCTGTTGAACTCCATCCTTACTTCAGCTGGTTTTCCATCAGTCAGCAGCTCCTGAGTAAAACCCTCGGTCAAGGTGTGGCAGAGGGAGGATGGGGGGGGAGGGAGCGGCAGGATCAAGAGAGTAGGAAGCATGGGAGGAGGGGAGGAGCAAGACCATGTGGCAGAGATCTCCGAACTTGAGGATGTCAAGGTTTGCGAGTATTTCACGGCGGAACAGTTCTTTCTGCATCGAAAGTCATTCTCTTGGATGAGAGTTTGACAGGGTTCCTGTGGGTAGCAGTAGTCTTCAGGAATTCCTAGCCTTCTTGCGTGCTCGAGTGCCATTTCCTGTAGCAAGTGGCAGTCAAGGTAAGGCCTACAACCGAGCAAGAGCAAAGCCGAACAGCAGACTCGACTTGACATAGATCAGCTCTCTTCTCTGCATCACCTGCAGTCTCTCTGCGTACCCCTCGATCACCTCTTCGGCTGTGTAGTTCTTGTACCCAAGTGCCTCATAATCCGGCTCAGGAACCTCTTTGACCAGGACATCCCAAAATCCTGCAAAGAGATAATGAGGAAAAGGAGGAGAGCGAAGGAGACAGAAGGAAAGAGGAGGAGGAGGAGGAGGAGGAGGAGGAGGAGGAGGAGGAGGAGGAGCGAAACGAGAACGAGAAGAAGGAAGAGGGAAAGAGGAGGAGAACGAGAAGGAGGTGATGTTGGTGGAGGAGGGAGGGATGGCTCAAGGAGAGAGCAGCAGGGCATCTCACCGTCGTCAACGGATCGATTAAATGTGTCGATCCAAGTCTCGTTCTTCATCCTCCTCTTCTCGATCTGCAGCCATCGGAAGAGATCCACCTCCACCTTCTCTCGACCATAGGTGGTCAGCAGCCAGGTGGCCTGCAGCTCCGCCCAGTCAGCGATCCCTTCATCGCCGGCCCCGGCCTCCGCCAACTTGGTCACTTCATCCGCCTCAAACCAGGAGATATCTCCAGTCAGTGGATCGACAATCATCTCGCACCCTTCCTTCCTGTAAGAAGGGTTGAACCTGAACCCTTCCTCCCACACCCTCGTGCTCTCATCGCGGAACGTCATGTTCTCCTTGTCGATGACCTCGTACTCGTCCTCCTTTTGTGAGGGGCCCATTCTATACGCTAGTCCCACCGAGTTGATGAACCATGCTGGGGTAGCCAACAGAGAAGCAACCCCCTCAGTAGGGGCGAAGGGGATCTTCAAAACCCCGACAAAGATGTTGCTGATCGACCTGTCACACCTGATCCTCCACCTTGTCACCGGCTCCTTCGCTCCCCCCTGGCCCGCAGAGAAGAGGGCGAACGATGGCCTGCCTGCTTCCATGCGGGTAGCTGTCCTGCCGTCGTTGGAGAGGACGATTCCCTTCCCCACAAGTTTGGGGTCGAAGCGAGCACCAGGGGTTGCGGAGAATGGTATGCGAGCCTGCTCAATCTGATACGTCTCAGGGTTGAAGTACTCCCCCAACTTGTCCATCTTCTCAAGAAGGTCCTCTAGCTCCCTGTCCACGATCTCCACGAAATCTTCATCTGTGTCCCATTTCAATCCTTTCTTCCTCTGAACGCCCTCTTCGAACCATTTCATGTCTTCCTTATCCTGATCCCAATCAGGGACTTCTCGATATTTCATTCCGTTCATCTGCTCCTCAATCTCTAAGGCGCGATCAAACTCCATGTTATCAATCGCTTTCTTCATTTCCTGAGTCAGGTTTTCATATTTCGCCATGTCCGTGATCTCAATCTCGATCAGGGGCGGAAGATTGTACATCCCTTGTATGAAGTTTGTGAAAAGGAAACTGTCGTTTGCGTACTGCTCCATGGCGGCCATGGCCAAGTCTCTAGCCTCCGTCAGATTTCCTATCGCCTCGTCGGCGGACATGTCACCGTCATATAGAGACATTGGGTCAGCAGGAACGAAGTCCGGAGCTTTTCGACCCCAGTATTTCATGCTCATCTCGTCCGCCATTGTCTTGTTCTTCCACTTTTGAATCTTCCGTCGGAAGAATGCGTTCTGAATCTCTATCTCGTACTCGTTCTCAGAGATGATCTGAGGCCCTCCGTCGGCTCGGGGAACGATGGTTTGATCCAAGGAGGAGTCTCGGATATCCCCGGTGTCTATGAATTCAGTCGTCCCATCAGGCTCCTCTGACTCGTCTGCATCTGATTCTTCTACATCAGGAGGAGACTGCTTGCCTGACACGAGAGCCTTCATCGATTCAAAATCGAAATCTTGCGCAAAGTTCTCCTCTTCCATTGATTCGTCAAATTTTCGCAGATTCACGTCGGTCGAGAACTTCTCATTCCCTCGAAGGAATGGACCATCTTGTTCTGCCATCTTCTTCTCAGGCCCATCTGTCGTCGAAGGGCTGATTGTTTGACTGCTCACGTCAATGACGTCTGTTTCGACATCTTGCAACTGGTCAAGGTCGTCTTCAAGTAATTTCATAAAGTCTCCCGCATCCAAATCCCCGCTGGAATATTTCAAATCAGCATCGACATCTTCGACTACGTATGGCTCCTCCTCTTCGATTCCTTGTTCCTCCTCCTCCTCCTCCTCCTCCTGCTTAACCGCTGATTGGATGGCATTCCAGATCGCCTCCATTTCTTCAGAGTTGGCTTGCGCAAAGATATCGGTCTCAGAACCCATGGACATGTCATCAACAACGACTGATTGCCCTTCAAAACGCCTGACATTCTTCTTGAAATCTTGCTTCGTTTCTTGAATCGGGGGCGGCTATCAGACACAGCATAAGAGCAAGAGCACACAGGGGGAAATCAATCACCTTATTCTCAATCAATCTGTTCAGTCTCTCCTCCTCTTCACTTGCCAGCATTTCAATTTCTTCCTCACTCAACTCATCCACATCGAAAGTCTTCGACGAAATCTTGTTCATCAACTCACGCGTGGGCCTGGTACTCCTGCCACCTTCTTGATTCTGTGCTCCTTTGCCCACATCGATGTCAACAGCGAACGCCTCTAACACATCCTGCAATCCCGTGGTTAGAGGAATTATGGGTGAGATTCATTCAATACATCCAGGTCGCCGTCTTTCATGCCCTCTGATCCTCTTCGAGCACACAACTTGAATCTCTTCAAGATGGACTGTCGCAGCACAGGGGGACGCGCTATAACAGGTGGTTTCCGCTGCAGCCGTTCACAACAAGCAGCAGGCCTGCCATACCAGCACCGCTGATCAAGGATCTGAGACGGATGGGATACGAACGAGGAGAGGACGCCTCCCTTGCGATCCTCCTGCCTCCGAAGCTCGCCTCCAACCTCAAACTTGGCAACCCCCACCGCCCTCCTCCCTTCAATCCGCCGGTGCAGCCGCGTCCTGTGATCCTTGAGAAGCTCCCTCTGGTGGTTCGAATGCGACGAGGAAGGCAGGACGACTGTCTTCCCGTCCTCCTCGCCCATCCCGTCCGCCCTGCACGCTATCAGCAGCAGCATACCCAGCACCGGCGACATGCGCCCCATGGCGCCCTTTGCCCTGATCGTATGTGCAGGGGGGATGTGGGCGATGATTTGAAAATGAGTGGGGATGAGGTCAAATTCGAGGGCAACCGACATGGAGGCAGGACGATGGAGGGAGGAGGTTGAGGCGCTGGGGAAGCGGATGGAGGAGATGCAGAAGGAGGGTGGGAAAGGAGGAGGAGCAGGAGGAGCAGGAGGAGGCCAGCAGGGGATCATGATCACCCCGGAGGCGGGGTTTGTGATCAAGACCAGGACGCTGGAGACCAACGAAAAGGTTTTCATCAACTTCTGCAAGTGAGAAGCTCTCTCAGGCCCTTCCCCCCTCTCCCCCTTCGGGTCACCTTTCATGCCTATCATCTGCTCTCATCATCGCTGCTTGCTGCTGCTCAGCTCACCTCCCTCTCAGGTCCCCTAAGGTCCGCTCGTTCAACCGAGAACCAGATCCAAACGATCCCTCCGTGGAGAGGATTCGAATCCCTCTGAGTTTGGGTCCAGCACGTGAGCTCAGCCGCACGATAGAAGAGCAGGAGGGCTGAGATTAGTCGCAGGCAATGACTTGGATAAATCGGGGGAGCCATGCATTGTGTACGACTGCGTCTTCAACAACGAGGTGCGGAGAGTAGTCTTGGAGGATGACCTGAGCATGAACGACTTCCAGGTGATCGAGCAAGCCCTGCACGCCAAGGAGTTCAAAGAGTTTCTTGTGGGACTTGGGATGGGCTGGGTGATGGAGAAGGGAGGGGGAGGGTTGGACATCCAGAAATGGAACGAAGTCAAAGTGCGGGGGAACTACAAGGGAAGGTTTCCAGTGATTCAATTCGTGCGGGCAGATGCTCTCATAGAAGAGGTGAACAAAGGTACATGTCCAACTGTTAAGATGTTGAGGACACTCTGACTTTGTGTATCCTCGTGTGCAGATGAAAGCTCGAGCAGCAACTCGAGTTCAGCTGCGATGAATCTCAACAATTATTCGGCAGCACGGGCAGCTGCAGAGAACGCTAACTACTCGGACATCTTCCAAGGTTCGAAGTTCTACAACGAAGGAAAAGTTCCGAGCTACGTGGATGCGATGGTCAGTGATGCGAAGAAAGGGATAGAGGTCCCGGAGAAGAGATTATACGTACAAACATCCCAGGGGCGGCAGCTGGCCTATCACGAAGGGCGTGACATCGATGACGAGATTCAGAGTCTGATACTCAAAGTGGAGATGCCGAGAGTAGAAAATGCAGCAGAAGTAGACGTGAACATCACGAACGATTGCGTTCAACTTGATGTAGAGCACAAGTATGAATTCTTGTGTGAACTCCCGTACAAGGTTCGAGAGTTGTGGTCAAACTCCCCAGTGACGGTCATGCAGATTGATGACAATGCTGCGGATGCCGTGTTTGACAAGAAGAAGAAGGTCATGACTTTGACACTCCCACTGTCGAGTTGGACAGAGAAAGCGTATGTATCCCTTCAGACTGTTGCTTGCATTGACTGGTGGTGTTGATCAGTTACGAGAAGGCCCGAGTGAGGTTTGCAGTCGAGGACAAGAAGCCCTCTCAAAAAGAAGAGCGAATCCAGAGCGAAGAAACGATTTCAAAGATCCCCGACAGCCAAACTATGAAAAAAAAGGAACAGCAGGGGCCACGTGTAGATCACGACGAGGATAGAGAAAACTCTCACGACAACTCCGTGAAGGAACAGACTCGCGTTGAAAATACGAACAAATCAGTTCCGTCGAAGGAGTTTGCAAGCACTCTGAAGAAAAAGTTGGAAGAACAATGTAGATGTTGCTGTATGTCTCAACCGCCTCACTGACCTGTCGTTTCAGCGAAGCGTACCATTGCACAGGCCGAGCCAAGACCAATCCGAGGCAGTCGCGAAGAGGTCGAGCTGAAGAAGAAAGCTGAAGAAGGAAACAAGAGCGAAGTGTCAGACAGGTACTGCCCTTGACAAGCTCGCGTTCCTCACCCCACCCGACGCAGGAGGCCCTTTGAATGCCCTCGGTGTTTCTGGCGTGCTGCTGCTACAGCCATTCGAAGATGCAGGCGATGCCAGTGGTGCGAGCCAGGCTCCAAGGAGGAACAGGAAGCGATAGAGCAGGTGGGGTGTCAGAAGGAGGGTCTTGGCTGCATTCTTAATTTCCTGCCGTCCAGGCGAAGGAGCACGAGAAATTTCGGGCCAGCAGAAAGAGGGATGAGGTGGGGGTCATAGACGAGACGGGGGGCGTGGAGGACGAGAGCAGCGTGCGAGCTTATCGCTTCAAGTGCGTCCGCAGCTGCATCCCGAAGCCTTTGAACTGACTGTTATGTGACGAGCAGATGCCGGATGACATGGGAACTTGACGATGACTCGCCCGGCTGGCTAGAAGGTGAGCCTTGATGAGCCTTTCTCTGCCTTCCTCGCACGGGAATGATCTACTGGTCTCTTCCTCCTCTGTTGCTGCTTCCTTCACTATATCGGCTTCTCGTCTTGCTGTGACACGTTCCCTCCTCAGCCATCCGAGAGAAGCACTACGGCGACTCGTCAACCGCCAAGTCGTCTCACCAGCCCTCGAACGCGGTCCAGTCAGCTGAGGGACAATGAGAGGAGAAATAATATAAGCGACAGCCCTGCGGTTGTACGAGCACACAAGTTTTATTGATCTTTCTCCTACTTGCACCCTTACACACCCTTCCTCTCTCCTGCTTCCTCGCAGGATAAAAGCAACATCAACATCAAGATCGTCATTAGTCTACATCCCTGCTTACAAGCTATCCGTGCATTCTATACCTGAGGCCAGGGTGTTCCCGCACCCCCACCTTCCTGACCCTTCCTCGCCAGGGCTGCCCTCACAGCTCCTGCTCTAGTCCCCATGCGTCCGTGATCTTCCTGTGCTCCTTGATCATGGCGATGCTTGACTTGAGGGCTGCGAGCTGCTTGGCGCGGCTAAGAGGAGACACTGATCGTTGCGAGGGGAGTCTGATGGTGTTGGTTCCCGAGGAAACGGGCGGCCGAGATAGAGGAGGCACATCGAGCATGGCGTGCGGAACAACCAGCTCAGAGCTGTCAAGGAGGCAGAGATATCGAGTGAGCAGCAGGGGGGGGGGGGGTCAGACGGGCAGGACGGGAGCGACGGCACACCGGGACTGCAGGCGAGGAGGATTGGGGTGTACCGGGAACAGTATGACTTGTACAGTATGACTTTGCCACAAGAAACGTTGCCTCGTGATCCCGGCCCCCACCTCCTAAAACGATAAGACTAATTGAGAGGCAGCGAGAGTTACGGGTAAGCATGAAGATGCTGCCTTCATGATGGATACGGGAATGTCTCTGAGGGGAATTTGACTCTTTCTCTCAATCACGGCCAGTGACGATCGCCGGTCACGAGGAAGGAATGGTTTGGTTTCAATTAAAACCTTTTGGTCCATCACGAATATCATACTTTTACTCGCCCTCGACGCACTACTCATGTTGTCGAGTGAATCAGAATCATCCGAGTCACGCGGCTGTCCGTCAGTCCGGGCACCATCCTCTGAACTGCAAGTAAGTGAAGTTACAAATCAGTACGAAGACAATTAGGAGAGTCGAGGAGGCTTGACTCTGACTCTGCCGCACAGGCCGTAAGGTAGAGTAAAGGCTGCGACGTACCGTAGTACGGTCAACGCTGACGGTCACCGTGAAGTCCGAGTCTGCCGCTTCGAGTATGGGTATCCAGATTCTGCTCAGGAGTGTATAATTATACATTAAGTCTCTCTTTGAGTGTTGACTGGGTCACACAACTTGGTGTTGTCAACACTGAGGTGTCTGAGAGCACTGAATAAAGTCTTGGTGAACTCTATCGTCTGTGCAAGGATGTGATCGAGCCTAGTACAGTTTGTATACTAGCAGAAGTTCAATCACTCAGCAAAACCTTATGCTTGAAAGCTACGAATGCTTGTCATTACCTATCAGTCTCCCATGTATTTGTGAGAGAGAATGAAGAAAAGAATCAGAATTGAGTTGATGAAAAGGATGACGATCTCATTTGCAATGCGATGGACGATCGCCTGACCTCCCGTATGACAGCATCGCTGACAGCCAGCTGAGCGCCATTGAGGCATGACGTTCAGTCACTCATTGCTTAGGGGAAACATGGAAGTACACAAGAATGGTGTGCAAGCAACTATCAGTATCATCTTCGACAAGTTTATTGACACCCACCACATAGATCATCAGTAGTCTACATCCCTGCAAACAAGCTATATTACACGCACGGTATGGGGTCCCTCTACCCCCACCTTCCTGACCCTTCCTCGCCAGGGCTGCCCTCACAGCTCCTGCTCTAGTCCCCATGCGTCCTTGATCTTCCTGTGCTCCTTGATCATGGCGATGCTTGACTTGAGGGCTGCGAGCTGCTTGGCGCGGCTAAGGGGAGACACGGGTCTTTCAAGGCCGGACGAGACTGTTGGAAGACGGCTGGGCGTGGTGTCGGACTGAATGAGAGGCAAAGTCTTTGGAAGCTTGTTGCAGGAAGGATGAGTACGAGAAGCTCGGAGAAAGAAACATGTCTGTGCGGGCTGAGGTGGATTAGAAGCAGGCATAGAGGATGTGAGGGAGGAAACAAGGAGCCACCAAGAATGCAGCTAGAGTGGATCCAGATAAGAGGGGAAGAATGGAAACAGAAGAAGAAGACAGTGACGGTGCTGGGTGGGAGAAGGACGTGCTTTTTAAAGGAAACCAGAAGGCAGAAGGGGCAGAGGAGGGGACGGTCTTTATAGAGATACCGGGTGATTGTTCCCTCGTGATCTCGGACACCACCTCCCATGCGACATGAAGGGGCAAACGAATGTCCTTTACAGAATTGCGGCAGTGACACAAGGCATAATAGAATATTGCTGCCTTTCATTTGGTGCTATTCATAGTCCTGAGGGGAGTTAGCCTGTTTGATGATATATCATGAGGCACGTAGCCGTCAGATTTGAAGAGTTCTAAAATCGCAACGTTTCATATCCAACCTCCTGCCTGTCACATGGTTGCCACGGAATTAGACTTTACAAAGGGGGGTACTTTTGTAAGGAAAGAGTGGGGTGGGGGGTCACGGGGTGGAGTCTGCGGCAATTGGTCAGATGGGTTTAACGTAATCGGCCATCACAACGGGGTACGGCGCTCGGAAGTGGCCTCAACACGAAACCTTTCGAGCACTACTAGGCTAGTACAAACTTTTGCCTCCCTCCCTGCCGGATGTTGAATCCGTTATGTCTGTGTAAGGGTGCATCCACTCAGCCGATCGTTCATTATTATTACTCAAACCGTTGCTGGTACGGTAGTACTGCCGCTGAGTGCGCGCGGCTCCGAGTCTGAACGACGGTTGAACCGTTGAACGGTCCGATCCGACTCTGTGTCGGATCGGATGATCTCACGGCGATCATCGGCCCTGGGTCCGATCCTGGACCGTCCGATCCGACCGACCGACCGTGCCGTGTGACACTCCGTGTCCGGGCGGGCCCGGCTGACTCGGGCACTGCGGCACTCAGCGGCTGGACTCCACTCCAAGGCTCGGAACTTCGGAAGCGGCTGACCCAACTTGACCGTACGCCGGGTTCAATGCCCGGCCACTCACGGCTGAGCGGCTGACCAGCACTGAGAGTCCGGCAACGTGGGACCCGGGCGCCGGGAAGCGGCCGCCGGTACGGTCCGGTCACTGGCTCAGTGAACAGTCAAGCGGCGCCGACTTAGTACAACTTGTGCCGAGTGAATAATAGGCTTAAAATCTCTACTGTAAAAATGTACCAAAGTTCTTTGAGTAAACGATTTGTATGGGAAAATTCAATAAAAATCGAAACGATTGGAAAAACTTACCTGAAAAGGTAGTACTGTAAAAATAAAAGAAGTTTTACAGGCTGGTTTCAGTGACGACCGAGAAATAGAGGGGTAGTAGAATTTCTTCATGGGGTATTTGTACAAAATTCTATCATGAAGGTGGGTAGGGGTGAGGCTTTTTGGGACCATAGGTTCTTTTCAATATGACTCTACATATGATCTTGCCACATTGCACATAGTAAGGTTCGTCAGGTAGGGGTATGAAAATATGGCAGGGGTAGTGAGGTGGTGAGGGGCTGGGTCGATAGATACATGGTAAAAATGTGACGGGAGTGGGTGGGTCATAATTATGATACCCTGGGGTACTTTTGGATAGAGTACCGGTGCTTGAAACATGAAATATTAATAAAGATGGTGGGTAACGGAGTACCTGTACCCACCCTTTCAATTTACCCACCCCTGATGTCGAAGCCACTCAGAATTTCGGCTACCCCTTCATCCAGTACCCTACCTGTTTTCAGATCCATGTAATCAATTTGTACCCTACATTTGACCATCTATCACCCGTCTTTATCGCTGCATCGTCCACAAAATCTTGTCCTGTACCCCTAGAAAATAACCCCTACCCTCATTGATTTCTTTTGTGGTACCCGAGAACTTCTTTTTCTTGTAAAGTTGGCGGAAATGGATTCATATGGATAGGTAGGGGTACTTGAAAGTACCGGTACATAGTCTAGATAGGAAGTGGATTTTTAACGATAGTAATCCTTGAAGTTGATATAGTAGGGGGTACGATGATGAACGAGTAACGCCAAGTGAAGAATGGAATGGGCGAAACGAGAGCAAGAGGGGAACGCTCCGAGTGAAGATTGCCCATCGGGACAGCAAAGGTGATAGCAAAGGAGGAGGAGGAGAATATGCGAGGTAGATGGGAAGAGATTGGTAGGAGCTGAGCAGAGACAGCATCAGAAGCGAACAAAAAAGCAAATTTTGACCAGGCAAGAAGGAACAAAACTTGACCAGCAGATCGGGGATCGGGCGGAACTGCCCGCAGGAGACGGTGGCATTGAGGGAGAAAGGAACGCAAGAAAGGTGGTGAAGGAGGGAGGGGTCGGGGTTTGCATGCGAGCTGTGGTGCGATGGTGAATTGGTGCAATCAAGAAGAGCTAGCGAAGGAGAGGGAGTCGCTCTTCAAGCAGGGGTATCGGCTGTTACCGGAGAGACCCGCATTCAAGACCTCTCTGTACGACCACAGTGAGCGGGTGGATGCTGAGGTTGCAACCGGAGGCGAATTGCATCCTCCTGGTGCGATTCAGACGGTGATGCAAGGGATGGCTAGCTTTTTGGAAGAGGGTCAGAGGAAGATTGCCTTGTTTTCCCCGACGGAGCTGTTTCCTCCCGCGGCTGACAAGCACTTGAGCATGAGAAAGTCGAAGGTCATCTTCGAGAAGTCTTTGAGACGCCCTGATATCCTCCGGCCCAACTTGACCCGCGATTGTCTTGCCTGTGGCTCCGAGGGCAGCATGACGAACGGTCTGTGTCAGGTGCCGCCCAAACGCGAGTGATCCTCCAGGATTGTTCATGACTTTCTCTGCTTTCCAGATGTGTGGACATGATCTAGCGTCGTGGAGAAGAAGATTAGTGCCGATCGAGGTTGTTTCATTGCTACTTCATGTCGAGTTTATCTCATCATGTAGCTGTAATGAGAGAGAGTAGAAATGTCTTGTTGAGATGGGGTCATGGGTATGGGTTTGTTGCGATGAGTTGAAACTCTATCTCTCTCCTTGTCCTTCCTTCTCTCTTGCAGGGGCTGATGGAACATTGGCAGACGATAGTTCCCTTCGCTTCCGTGAAGGATCAGTGTGAAATCTCATACAAAGTTTCGGTGCTGCTCGTTATTCCCAATTCTCCCATTTCCTTGATTCTTCTGCTGTCATTGAGACCCTCTTGTTACTCCTGCCATTGTCACGTATTCTCCTATTGTTGCAGTTTCTCCTGTAATTGAACCTCGTATTGTCACTGATCCTCCTACTGTTTCTGGTTCTTTGCCGTCTTCCTCCTGTGATACATTCTTTTTCCTTCTTCTTCCTAGTATTTCTGATCCTCCTTACTTGTGATCATTCCATGGTCACTGATTATGCTCCTTCAGAGTGTTAAGATTCGATCGCCCAAGGGCCCGCGGGAGGTGACGGTCCCGCTGCTGGACTCCAAGTACGAGCTCCCCGACAGCTTGGAATGCTCGGTAAGGAACATGCGGTGACGACTTGAGTCCAGTGACTCCTTCCTCTTTCGCAGTTTGAGGAGGAGGAGGGGCTGTGGTGTTAGGGGAGGGCGGGGCGGGGCAATGTGGGGAGGATAGGATGGCTTGTGCTGTGGTATACTAGGATGAAGGAATAGCGATACAATGAGGGTAAAAAGGATGAGGTTGGGATAGTGAATCGAACCGATCAGGACACTGATGATTCCAATCTGATGATTCCAATCTGATGGTTCCAATCTGATGGTTCCAATCTGAAGTCATCATATGTCTACAGCTACCCTATCAAGGCCGCTGTTTGCCATCTGCATCCAAGGTCACTTGTTGAAGACGATCGCTCAGTCTCTCACCAGCTGACTCCTTTGAAACCTCTCCGTCTTGGTCGTGCGCAACCCCTTCAGTGCAAGAGTCAGCGCAGCAGCGGAAAGATCCCAGTGACTCACCTTCCGCTTCCACTTCGCCAGTCTGTCGATGGTGGCCAGCCTCCTATCCAGATCCATGATGCGGGAGAGGCTGCAGCGGAGGGTTAGGACGACGGAGGCGGTGCGAGGTTGGGAGAGGAGGGCAGGAGATGGAAGGGGTTGAATTGGAGGGCAGCGCACGTGGCAGACGTGTCTTGCTCGGGGGTAGCATCGTCTTCGAGCTCGTTGTCGAACCAGTCCAGCAGCTGGCCGAACTCTTCTGGGCCCAGCACGCCACTTACGTTGGGGAACTGACAAGTTAGAAGAAGCAGCGTCAGAAGTTTCAAGGCAGGGGAAGAAGGAGAGAGGCTGGAGGAGGGAGGGAGGGAGGGAGGGAGGGAGGGAGGGATGAAGCAGAAAGGGAGAGGAGAGGGCAGGGCTGAGAAAAGCTTCCACCATGTCGTATTTCGCGGCGATGTCAGAGGTACCCTGCACCATCGAAGTGAGAGGGGAGGAGGAGAAGAGCGTTTCAGTACCGGGTAGTAGGGATCGTTGATGACTGTGTTATTCCTCTCAACAAGCGTCTTGGGCCTCTGCAAGCTCACTCTCAAAACGTCTGTTCCATCCTCCTCCTTCCTCCCTCCTCATCCCCTTCTCATATGTTGTCCCTTCCCTCCCCCTCCCTGCCTCCTCCCCACTACCTTTCTTTCCTTCCCTCCCCCTCCCTCCCTCCTTTCTCCCTTCCATCTCTCTCCTTTCCTTTCCCTAATTTTCGTCTTCCCCTCTTGACTTCACCTGCAAGCTCAGCCAGGTATAGCCGCACTCCCTCTCCTCGTTGGGAAAGCAGACGACATGGTTGTCCTCGAGTTGAGCTTTCTGCGAGAGAGTGAGCAATTTAGCTGTAATCGTGTTCCTCCTGCTCCCTGCTCCCTGCTCCCTGCTCCCTGCTCCCCTCTTCCCTCAACCCCCGGACTCTGGTGCATTTGCTCTTCCCACAGCTCCAACCTGGAAGGTTGGTTCGCCGATGCTAAAGAAAACTCCGTCGGTGCAGTTGTAGAAGGTGCTGCTCTTGATGACGGAAGTTGAGTTGCCGAGAAGCATCAGGCCGAACACAGCCTGATAAGGGCTGATCAGAGACAAATGCAGAGGAGGATGCGGGGAAGGGAAAAATGAGGAGAATCGGAAGAAGGCAGATCAATAGGAGCAGGAGCAGGAGGAGTAGTGGGAAGGGTAGGTTGATCAGCAGCATGAAGAGCGGACAGGGAAGGAACAGGAGCTCGAGGGATAGAAGCGGAAGGGGCAGGAGCAGGAGCAGGAGCAGGAGCAGGAGCAGGAGCAGGAGCAGGAGCAGGAGGCGATGACAGTTGACCTGGTTGATGTTGCATTCAACAGCAAGGAGGGATGATCGATGCTCGACGAATAGAGCTGCGACCGACGTGTTGAACTGACATGCCCTGGCGTAGGAACGAGAATCGTCCCTGAAATTCATCCCCGTCTGGAACGTAGCGAAGACGCATCCTGAAGGAATGATCAACGATGAAAGAGAAGAAGCAGGAGGATACGGAGCAGAATCATAATGAATATGACACATGAGAAAAATAGTCTGGGAGACAAGACGAGAGGTACAAGACAGCAGCAAGCAGAAACATCTCAACTCTAACGTCTCTTTCACATTCCATCGCGCGCGCCATCAAACACCATTCGGATCACAAACAAGCTCTTGACTGCGTGCTGACGTCACCTTCGGCAACCATGCGAGACTCGTCGATGGCTCTCATGCCGCACCATAGCAGGTCCCCGAAGACGCAGCCCTCAGCCCGGGCCAGAGAGCGATGGTAGCAAACGATGCCCGTCATGTCCGGCGGGGCCCCGTGGAAGGGGAGCGTGCGGTTGTTGACGACGTCATACATCTGGTGCAAGGGATGCTTGACAGGGTCACGGTCTCCGTCCTGATGTCAATGATGAGGAGGGAGCGGAAAGATTACACCAGGAGAGGGGAAGGAAAAGGGAGAAGAGAAAGGGAGAGGAGGAGCAGGGGAATGAAGAAAGGGGCAGAAGGCGAAGAACATGGCAGAAAGGAGGGCGGGGCGGGGTGTGGGGGGGGGGGGGGGTGGAAGGCCCAGAGAGGAGAGGAGGAGAGGGGAGAGGAGGAGGAGAAAACTGGAGAGCTGAGACACGAATGAAAGGGCTGAGGTGAGAGGAAGCTTGCAAGACCAACTGTCAGTCATCACCTGTGGGAGGTTGTTGAAGTAACAATAAGACACGTTGACACTTCCGGATTCTCTCAAGCTCATCACATGATCGTATCCTCCTCGCAGATCGCAGAAAGAAAAGTTCCAGTCTCCGAACACAGCCACACATGCGAAAGGATCGTCGAAAGGGTCCATGTCTTCGATCCCCTCCTGCACCCCCTCCCACTCCTCTTGGTTTTCCTCCTCCAACAAGTACTCGTAGGCTTTCAGAGCAAACGACCGCCGGTCTCTGGTGTGGTTCTGCAGCAGCTTCAGCTTGCAGCAAGTTCCCCTGCTATCCTCGTCCATCCACAGGCTGCCAAAGAGAGTCGTTGCCTTCCTTCCCTTGTGCACGGAGTCCTCATGCGCTGTGCTCTCCTCCCCCTCCCTGTCTTGCACGGGGGACAGCCATGGCGCATCGCCGGCTCCGAGGAGGTGGAGGGTGCCGTTGGGGATGCAGAGCAGCTGCTTGCTGTTGATGGAAGGCCACGCGTGCCAACCGTGATCGAAGATGATGGAGACGGGAGGAGGAGGAGGAGAATGGGCATCGCCTGCGGTTGAAGCGAGGTCTCTTCCGATGGAGGGTTTTGTGCACATGGAGATGGTCTGAGGGAGAGACTGCGAGGAGTTCACGAAGAACCTGACGGGGGTTTGAAAGCGCTTCAGCTGCTGCTGATTCCGATTGTGCGCGCTCGTCAGCTGCTCCACAGCGACCTGCATGGCCTCGATCCTCGTCCTCTTCAAGTAGAAGTACTCATCGACTTTGTCGCGAATCCCTTGGATGTACAGGTGAGGATTCTTCATTCTCTCTCGCATCTGTGACGAGCATGTCAGGCAGATATCACGCGCACCATCCCCGAGACAACAGGACAGCCAACAGCTCCACACAAGGGAGGGATGGCAGTCTAGTTGCAATCGACCCTCACCGCGTCGTCCATGTCCCTTGGGTCGACGCGCACGGCTTGGAAGGGATCGTTGGGGTCATCGAGGAAGAAACGATGGAAGTTGAAAGGCTCCATGGTGTCGGGATGGAACAACAGATGCCCCTGAAGATCGTGATTGAGAAAGCAGCAGGAGAGACTAAAGGAGACGACAGGAAGAGGAGGAAGGGGGTAGACGACAGAGAGACGACAAGGAGGTGAAAAGAGGGAGAGAGGGAGGGAGGGAGGGAGGGAGGGAGGGAGGGAGGGAGGGAGGGAGGGAGGGAGGGAGGAGAAGGAGGGAGGGAGGGAGCGCCGAGGACCTTCATCCAAGAGTATTCATATTGAAGATCTCTGCCTATAACTGCATCGGGGGCAAAGTCGGTCGTCCTGGAAAGATAGTGAGGAACATAATGGGATAGTACAGTCAACTGAGACAAACCACAAAATACAAAGATAGCAACAAGAGCACAAGGCAGATCGCATTCACCTTCTCTCCTCTCCCCTCCCGCCTTAACCTCACTTCCTCTCCTCTCCTCTCCCTTCTGTTCCCCTTACCCCTCCCCTCCCCTCCCCTCCCCTCCCCTCCCCTCCCCTCCCCTTACTTGTATCTTGCACTGAAGTGAGGCCCCTCTGCTTCCAACCCGAGCTCGCGCATTCTCTGGAGTAGTTTTTCAATGTTTCAGGTGTCGCCAGCTTCTCGTACCTGCTCGGGATCTCTTTCTGAGATCGAAATGCGAGGAGGGTCAAAACCAGCGCGATACCTTGATCAGAGTCAACATGGCTGAAGCGAGGAGGAGAGAAGACGTGGGGAAGAGGAGAGAGGAGAGGGGGGAAGGGGGAGAGAAGCAGGGAAGAGGGAGAGAAGGAGGGAAGGGGAGGGAGGGAGAGAGGGAGAGGGAGAGGGAGAGGGAGAGGGAGAGGGAGAGGAAAAGTTGGAGGTTGGGAAGCATAGGGAGGGAGAAGGTAGGAGACGGATTGGCATGAGGGTATGCGCATATTCGACCTCATCTTCTTCTTAGGTAAAGGTTTGCGCCCCCGCTTGCCGCTCGACTCCGATCTAGGCCTTACTCCTCCCCTCAGCTTCAACAGGGGAGCTCGCCATGCAGGAGAACAGGACGAATGCTGGACAGCAGGACTTTCAAGTTCCTCCCAGGAACCATGTCGACGACGAAACTCGGCATGAGGTCGGCATACGTGTTTCCGTTGGATCAATCCGTTCCTAGATGACTGTGTGGGAGGATACGTGGCGAGGACAAGGAAGAACAGTAAGGTGAACACGCACTTGCGCGTTTGTCTGGAAATATCGTGAGGAGAGAGGAAGAGCAAGTGTCAGGTGTCGCACCTCAACGCAGCAAACGGAAAGAACACCATGCTTGCAAGAGGTGACTGTCACGATTTCCTGTCACATCTTCATACTGTCGAAGGCACTTTCCTTTCTGTCGACAGCAGTTTTCTTGTCAGCTTTCTTGAGAAATCTCGATCAAATTCTTTTCAGTTCTTCCACCATTCTATCTCCATGCCTCCTTCTTGTCTCCTTCGTCTCCTTCATCCTTGGCTTCTCAGCATCTTTCTTGTATGACACGATCCCAACAGCATGCTGCTCTTTTTTCATGGACAGCCTACATGATGTAACCCGCTTCCTGTCTTTCCTCTTCCTCCTCCTCCTCCTCTTCCTCCTCCTCCCCCCGTCCCTCCTCCCCCTCCCTCACCGCCTGATATAAAAGGCATCACGCGCATTGCGTCTTCTCTTTGCACCACCCTACCACCCCTTTCTTTGTACCCACCCTGCTTTTTCATGAGCACCTTCCAATGACTACCGGTGTATTCATATGTCATACTACCCTCATAAGTACCCCTGTTGATTGTACCCCCTCACTTTAAAGCCGTACCCCACTACAAAACCGCAACTCCCCGACAGTGAAACATGCATAAAACATGCATGGGGACGAGGAGGACCGGGAAAGGGAAGGGAGGAGACGAAGAGGAGGAGGACGATGTTGAACAGCATGAGTCATCCCGACATCATCACAGCTCATTGTTCGTATCAACTTCATCACTGTTCCATCTGAAGGATTCGTCATCTCAATTCTTCCCCGAACGATGCATCTATTTTTCTTGTTGTACAACTTTCCTCACAAAACACGTCAACAAGCTTGACAGAAAAACGGGAAATCATTGCAAATGCTTCATCTCCATCGTCTCCACTCCCACTACATGGACTCCCTGCTCTGCTTGTGCTTGACCAGCCCAAGTAAGTTCGCGCTCAGCGTATTCCTGTCGACAGATGAGCCGAGAAGTAGAGGAGAGGAGCGAGGACGATCACTTAGCCTGCTTCAGGATGTTGCTGAGGCCCTTGTTGGAGCTGTTGTCTTCAGCATGGGAGGAGCAGACCTCGGGAGAAGGGTCTTGTTCCACCACATGCATTGATTTCCTCCTGCACCACGAGGTCAGGAGACGACAGCAAGAACAAGTCGATCACTTGGGCAGCCCGTCAAAGAAGAGCAGCCCTGTGTTCTTCTTCTTGCTTGACTGAGACGGCAACAGTCAGGCATGTCTTTGTCGAGGGATGTGGAGAAGGAGGAGGAGGAGGAAGGGGGGGGGGGGCGGAGTTGTAGAGGAGGGGAGTCAGAGGCAGGAGGCTCCACCAGTAGGATGTTGGGGTCCATGTTCTCTTGGCTCATGGCGGACGACATGTCTCTGATCTTCCTGGCCGGGCTGGGTGAGAATGGCTGCTGCTCGCTGGTGCCGTCCAGCTTCGCTCGCTTGCGAGGAGGAGACAGAGGGTCGTCTTTCTGCCGCAGGGCTCGAGCCTTGGTCTCCTACATGGCGGCAACAACCATCATCATCGTCATCGTCGTCGTCAACAACAACAATAACAACAGCATGATCATCATCATCATCACTATCACTGGCGGCTGCAGCAACAAGAAGCAACAAGATCTAATAACAAACAACAACAAGCAACTTGATCGACCTCGACGTTTCTTGTAGAACTCGCAGACGCGATTCTTGACAGCTTCTCCGACATAAAACCCTGAGAGGCAGCGGAAGTGAGAGGAAGTGAGAGAAGGATGGGGTTGGGCGGGGCTGTAATGGAGGAGGAGGGAGTAGACGGAGCGGTGGGGGTGAAGAAGCTGCTCACGATTGAATTCTTGATCGCGATGTTAGTAGCAGGGAGGATGTGCTTCAATGCATGCTTTGCTGCTCGTCGGAGTTAAACCCTCCCATCTCCTCCTCGTCGCCCCCCTCCCCCCACCCGCATCCTCCTCCTCCGCTTCTCACCAGGGATCTTCTCGCCTGTATCAAGGTTGGTCACGATGACATCTCCTGGGCTCGACACTGCTCGAGTCAGAAGACATCGCAACCTCCCACCACACCTTCTGCTGCTGCTGCTGCTGCTGCCCCTCCTCCTGCTCGCAGCTTGTCCAGGACCCTGTTGGCTGCTGCTGCCTTTGGCGTATGCCACTGCAGAGGATCAGAGGGGGGAGGCAGAGCAAACACGAGGAAGGGAGAGGTGGGAAAGGAGGAGGAGGGGGAGTAAGGCAGATGCAGACCTCGCAGTCCAGAGGAAGGCCTCGCTTTGCGTGCAGCTGGGAGCTCGGGGAGGTGTTTTCCTCCGCACTCGTTGTGTTGGGTGGGAGAGCATCGAAGAATGGGGAGGAGATCAAGTGACGCTGCTTGGAGGGAGAGGAGGAGGCTGAGGAGGAGGCTGAGGGTGAGAAGTGAAGCAAGGGCGAGAAGGATTTACCTGCTCGTTCCAGCTCCTCGATTCTTTTCTCCAGCTCCTGAGCGCGAATTCAGCAGGATGGAGGAAAGGACATGAGGACAATGAAGAGAGGGGGAGGGAGGGAGGTAGGAGAAGG